>NC_080800.1:7500-262500 GCF_028018385.1 Neofelis nebulosa | reverse complement strand
TATACGGTGATATCGGGGCACAACTTCATCTTTTTTTTTCTTTTTAATTTTATTTCTAAGTAACATATACCCCCGGTGTGGGGCTCGAATGCACGACCCCGAGATCAAGAGTTCCACAGTGCGCCGACTGAGCCAGCCGGGCGCCCACAAACGTCATCTCTGTGTGTGTCCAAATCCAGGGGTCCCTTCGCCACTGCTGGAGGAGACCCTTCCTTCCCCGTTGACTGGTCTCGTGTCCCTCATTGGAAATCAGTGCATTGTCACATGCGGGTTGATTAGCGGGTGCTGATCCTGTCCCGTGGCCCTGTGTTTCTGTTGTCGTGCCAGAACCACACTGTGTAGATTAGTTGCTTTGTAGTAGGTTTCTGAACAGGGCCACATAGCACATCCGAGTCTTCTCGTTCAAGATGTTTCAGGCAGCGCGAGGCTCTGTGTGAATTTCAGCACCGACCTCTCGGTTTCTACAAAGATGCCAGCAGGCATCTGAGGAGGGTCACTGGGAATCTGTGCGTCGTCTCGGGAAGTGTTGGCGCTCCAGTCTACGAACAGAGGTTGTCTGTCTGTTCATTTACGTCTTTACCGTTTTTTAGAAAGTTTGGTGGTTTTCAAGTGTCCCTGGCACATCTTTTACTACATTTCTTCTGGAGCACGTTACTGTTTTCGATACTTGTGTGACTGGAATTGTTTTCTACATGTTCACGTTGTTCATTGCAAGTGTGTAGAAATGGAGTTGATTACTGTGCATCGATCTTGTGTCCCGGCACCCTTATAGGCTCACAGATTAGTTCCAGTGCTGCTCTGGCATAGTCACCAGGGTTTCACATACGCACGATCGCGTCCTTCACACGTGCAAGTAGCTTGACTTCTTCCTTCCCGGTGTGGATGTGGCCCGTTTCTTCACGGTGTCCGACTGCTGTGCGAGCGCGTCCCGTGTGGCACCAGAGACCAGCGGAATCGTGGGCAGTCCTCTTGGTTTAGAGGGGCAAATATCCGCTCTTCCGGCAGCATCAGGCCCGACTGTGGTCGTGGGGTTCTCACAGGTACCGCTGTCAGGCTGAGGATGTTTGTTGCCACCACTGGTGTGTGGTGTTTATTTGGAAAGGATGTTGAATTCCTCACATGCATTTTCTGAATCTGCTAAGACGGTTTTTGTGCTGAGACCGTGTATTCCGTGAGCTGATTTTTCCGTGGTTAAACCAACCTTGCATTCCTGGGGTGCTTCCCGCTTGGTCTGGGTGCATAGTCCTCTTTATACATTGCTGGATTCTGTTTGCTCGTATTTTGTTGTTGATTTTGGTTTATTTATATTCTTAGGTGGTCCTGTTTGTACTTTTCTCATGATTCCTTTGTGTGGTTTCAGTGTTCGGGTTACACTTGTGTTAGAGGATCAGTTGGGGATTGGCTTTTTATATTTTTTAAACTAAAAAAATTTTTTTTAAGTTTGTTTACTTTGAGAGAGACAGAACGTGAGTCAGGGAGGGGTAGAGAGAGAGAGAATCCCGAGCAGGCTCCACACTGTCAGCACGGGACCTGACATGGGACTTCGACTCTTGAAAGTGCGAGGTCATGACCTGAGGCGATTGGCTCCTTAAAACGTTGGTAAAAGCATGTGCTTCTGAGGTCCAGACCAAAGAGCCAGACGTATTCAGGGAGGTACAGGTTCTGTCCATGCGTCTTCACGTCTGTGGTCTTCCTGCACCCAGAACGAGCAGTGTTCACGGCGTTGGTTCACCTGCTGCTTGTTTCGTGTTCCGATGTTCAGCACTTCTCTACGCCTAGACGCGCGTGCCGTGAAAGACGTACGTACGTGAGAAAGTTCACATGTGTCTAATTTCATACCTTTCTCAGGTACACAGCACGGTGTTGTGCACAAGGGTGTTTCCTCGCCGAACGTTGTGTTGGCGCTCGCGGCTCGTCCGTCCAGGCGGTTCCCGCTCTGCCCGTAGCGTGGGACCACAGACATCCCCGACCATGCGGGCCGAAGCCAGGCAGTGCCGTCCAGCGGAAGTGACACGCATGCTGGGACCGTTCAGACCTGTCTGTCAAGGCGTGGAAACCTTGCTTATGGGGCGCCGTAAGCGTGTTGGGAAACGGAGACGATCGCGAGACCAATACTCCACGTCCCGGGACTGAAAACGTTAGAAACACTGTGAACGCCGAAGTGTTTAATTACCTGGCAAAACCCTAACGAGCGCCCTCGAGCACGGCGCGTCCCCGTGTCACATGGCGTGTGGTGCAGAGTGAGCGCCTCGTCTCTGCCTCGGCCCGTTGTCCCGCCTGACTCCATTCTGCTTCCAACATCGAACCCTTTGCGCTTCCCGCGTCGTGAAACCTCTGAGACTTCCCTTCGCGCGGAGTCGGTCTCTGGGACGCATCCGAGTTTTCCGGTGCAGGCTCGCCTGTGTCGATCACCAGCCCTCGCCGAGCTCCCCGGCTGCACGCCAGGGCTCCTCGCCCCGCGGCAGTGGCCGGGCGCCTGCGGTCAGCGTCTCTGCCGGGGTCCGTCCCGTCCCGCCCAAGCCCCGCACGCCCCGTCCCCTTCCTTCCGGAACTCGGCGAACAAGCCGCCCGATCCGTGGCTGCGGCAGGAGCCTGTGTGAACGTGTGTGTGAGTCGCTGGGCTTGACACGAGCTGAGCTCTCTCGGCCCTCTGGCTGGTGAAGAAGTCGGTTTCGGCGGTAAGAAGCAGATCTTCACGTCGTCCCCGGAGCCCCCGCGGGAAGCAGGGGGGCCTGGCGCGATGCCCTGGACTTGGTGCCCCGCGAGGACTGCGCCCCTCCTTCCTGCACACGCATAGCACTCAGCCTCGGGCACAAGCCGCAGTCTGCATTCACCGGCCCCCTCGTCGCAGGGACACACACAGGGGCCGCTGGCCGTCGCGGTGACCCTGCGATGGGCACCACGTGTGCGCGTCATTTCACGTCATCCGTGTGCTTGGGACGCGCAGGGGTGAGCAGGCCACGCTGCAGACGTGTGTTGTCACCAGGCTCCGGTGGCGGATGTCTGACGCCTGACGTCAGATACGCAGGAAGTGGCGTGGCGGGGCCCGGCTGGTGTGCGTGTCTCCTGACTCGCGGACATTTTGGCCGGGTCGCTTCAGCGATGGCGGTTCAGCGAGACATGCGCGTGGTCCCCCCTCGTGTGGTGGGTCTTGCCCCGTTTGGGGTTCGCGGGTCTCCGCCTTGTCAAGTGTCCTCCTTCCGTCGTCACGTCCCTCGCTACCTCCTCTGGGACCATGTGGGAACCCGGGGCGTGTGTCCCCTCGCATGGCCCAGAGCCCGTCCTCGAGGGCACAGGCTTTACGTGAGAGCGTCATTCTGTCCTAGTGTCTCGTAGGCGGCATCAGTCTGTGCATGGTTTTGATTTCTGGACTCGGTTCTCCTCATGCGTGCTGTGTCTGCCGTGGTCCCTTGTGTAGCGCGTGCATCTGTTGCTTCAAAGCTTTTCTCATCTCGTATCGTTTTTTAGAGTCTTTATCGAGTCGGCACGTATGAGCCTTTGCTCTGGGCTGTTCATTTCTGCTTCCTTTCGTGACTGGGAGATGAACTTACCGTCCCGTGAACGTCCACCAGCCTCCTGGATGACTGCTTTATGTTTTCATGTCCTCTTTACTCCCTTCTTCCAGAATAAACCTGGGCTTGTGTGTGTGCGCACGTCTGCACGTGTCAGGAAGCAGACACTCAGACCTGAGCTGCGGGTGACTGGTTGGACCAGAAACGGCGTCAGCGCTGTGCAGAGTGGCGGTTCACGGCGCGTCTCCAGCCACGGTGCTCGAGTGCCAGCTCTCCCGTGGCCCCCGCCAGCGCTTGCTTTCCGCACTTCCTGTTTTCAGCCGTTCTGGCGCGTGTGCGAGTGAACTTGCCGGAGCTCTATTCTCATTTCCTCACGATCACGTTGAAAACCTTCTCTTGCATTTATTTGTGTCAGCGCACCGTCGTTTCCCTGCTCGGCGGTTTCCTGGAGGTGTAACTGAGCGCCTGACGCGGCTCACGCGCCCTGCACACGGTCTGAGGAGCTTTGACACGCGTGCCCTGGGGCTCACACATCCGCGTAGGAATTCTGGGGACACGCACGTTCCCAGCTCAGCACCGTTGTCATGGGTGTGTAGGCAGGGCTCAGGGTTGGCCGCTTAACGGTTTCCTCTTGACTAATGGCAGCCGTCATCTTACCTCGCGTTCCTTTCTAACTGTGCATCCCTGACGACATCCCTGCTTGTGTTACTCATGCATCTTAACTGGGCCGTCCTCTTCCCATGGAGTCGCGCGGTGTCGTGGACGGCGTGGACGCGGGCGCTCAGGACCGGGCCGTCCTCTTCCCACGGAGTCGCACGGTGTCATAGACGGCGTGGACGCGGGCACTCGGGACCGGGCCTTCCTCTTCCCACAGAGTCGCACGGTGTCATAGATGGCGTGGACGCGGGCACTCAGGACTGGCCATCCTCTTCCCACAGAGTCGCACGGTGTCATAGATGGTGTGGACGCGGGCGCTCGGGACGGGCCATCCTCATCATGCTGTGTTATAGACAGCATGGACGCGGGCACTCGGGACCGGGCTGTCCTCTTTCCACGGAGTCTCACGGTGTCATGGACGGCGTGGACGCGGACACTCGGGACTGGGCCATCCTCTTTTCACGGAGTCACACGGTGTCATAGATGGTGTGGATGCAGGCACTCGGGACTGGGCTGTCCTCTTCCCACGGAGTCTCACGGTGTCATAGACGGCGTGGACACGAGCGCTCGGGACTCGGCCGTCCTCTTCCCGTGGAGTCGCACAGAGTCATGGACGGTGTGGATGCGGGCACTCGGGACCGGGCCGTCCTCTTCCCACGGAGTCGCACGGTGTCATGGACGGCGTGGACACGGGCACTCGGGACTGGGCCGTCCTCTTCCCACAGAGTCACACGATGTCATAGACGGCGTGGACGCGAGCACTCGGGACTGGGCCGTCCTCTTCCCGTGGAGTCGCGCAGTGTCATAGACGGTGTGGACGCGGGAGCTTGGGACTGGGCCGTCCTCTTCCCGTGGAGTCGTGCAGTGTCATGGACGGTGTGGACGCGGACACTCGGGACTGGGCCGTCCTCTTCCCGTGGAGTCGCGCAGTGTCATGGACGGGGTAGTTCTAGGCTCCCGGTCGGGTGGGTGTGTGGAAGCCGTGAGCCCGCCCATCCCATGCCGGTGTGGGCTGTGGTCTCTGTGATGCAGGGTGCTGGGGGCAGGTCCCTACAGACTCCCCCCACCTGCCGTCACTCAGGGGGCCCCCGTCGGTCCGTACGTGCCCCCGGCCTTTACCGTGCACGGTCATGACATGGCGCTGACGTCTGGGCAGCCCTGTCCTGCACGTGTTGATGTGCTGGTGCGGCTCTTTCTTCGTCTGTAGCTGTGGACTCAGACCGGTGGCCGTCCCACGGCGGCAGCAGCCGTGATAAACCCCGTTTCGTCAAAAACACCATCGTCTCCACTTTACGTGCCCTCGGGTTCCGGCTTCTAGTGGTTCGCGGGGGCTTAAATCTCATCTCGGTTCACGACTGGGGTCTCCCGCCGTCCGTCCCTGGAATTTCTGGTCTGCTTTGCTGTCGGGCCGGCGTCATCCACTTTCTCGGGAAGCGCTCCTTACCAGTCTGTGTTCCGGAACTGTGTGTTTGGGATCAGTTTCGCTCCCTGGATATTCTGCACGGGACCCACTTGGGGTCACCCTTGTTTCTTTCTGGGAAGGTTACGTTGAATTCCTCACCACAGTTTCCTTCCCCTGTGTGCTTAGTAGACCGAGGACATTGACGTGTCCTCACGTGAGACTTGAGGGCGTGCGTCCCACGTGTCCGTGCAGGCGCATCAGGTGCTAAGCTGCTGCGATAAGACCCAGCGTGTCAGAAGCCGTAGTGAGGCCGCCCTGGCACGTGCAGTCCAGCGCGTGCGTCTCCCGTGTGCGTGCTGAACCACGTCGGCCACACGGCCTGGTTTTCCTGGTCTTTTCCCAGGACTGCCGTTCCGCTTCCGGGGTTGTTTTTGTGGCCGCGTTCGGCCACACTAGCTTCTGGCCTTCTCGGGATGGCTCCCTGCCTTCGGCTCCCTCCGGGATCGCCGCGTTCTCGCCGCTTCGTGCACGAGGCTGCTCCGGCCTGCTGTGGCCTTACTGACGTTCGTGTGCGGTGCCGTGACCTTCCTCGTAGACACGGCTTTACGGGCGTCTCGCGCATCAGTGTGCCGTGCGTCTCTTTCTTTCTCATCCGGCATTAACTAGCTTGCACTGTGTTTTCCACTCTGTTCTGGGGCCGCCTCGCGGGGATAACAGAGACCCCAGGGTGAGGGGCCGAGTCTCCTTACGTGACGCGTCTTCTTGTTTGGACTTGTTCATAAGCTGGTTTTCTGTCGGTGGCGTCGTAGAGGTGACAGCTGCCATTCGTTTCAGAAAGTTAACAGAGCGTCCTGAGGGGTGGTGTCGGCCGCGGCCAGCGCTTGAGGGCCAACCTTCTGGCTGTGGGGCTGGTTGGCAGCAGGACAGGCCGGCACGACCTGGGAACGCGTGCGTGGAGGGCCCCCCTCACAGGAGAGCGCAGAGCTTCGTGGGCGCAGACCGCCTCGGGGACGGACTCACGGAGCCGGGAGACACCTCGGGGCCGTCAGCCCCGGTCCAGACTGCCGCGAATGTCCCCACATCCGTGTGGCCACCACCCAGAGCGAGCCTCCAGATGTTCCTGGCACCACGGACAGTTTCCTCCGGCCGCTCCCTGTCAGCCCTCCAGCCCTCTTCTGGACGGTCTCCTCCATCACCTGTCATGACTTGGGCGGCCCTGCGTCCCCTCCGTGTGACGCTGCCTCCGTGCAACGCCGCCTCCGTGCGACGCCGCCTCCGTGCGACGCCTCGACACCTGCACCAGGCAGTGTTGGCTCGGGTGTACCCAAAACACGCGGGTGCTTCTGTGTGGTCCCCGCGCTCTCCTCCGCAATCCGGCTCCAAGGCAGCACCCCCAAGGGGGTGGGTGTGCAGACTGTTTGTGCAGGGCCCTGCTCGCGGACACCTGGCCGCCTCCGTGCGGGCCGCCCTGATCCCTCCTCGCACGGTTCCTGGCGTCTGCGTCACGAGCCCTGAGGCAGAGCGCGTGTTCGCAGGCGCACGGGCGTGTGCGCGTCCCGTTCTCAGAGTGACTGCTTGTTCGGGCTGACGCGCTGCCACGGCGGCCTTTGGCCCCTCGACTGGCCCTTCCGGAACATGCCGCCCGTGGCTGTGGTCAGACGCTCACGTTGCCGCCAGTGGGTTCCGTTCCCTCGTGTGACGGCATCTCCCGGCAGACGGTGCTGACGTGAAGCTGACGCGGGCCTCCTTCCGGGGCCGAGGGTGCTCCGCGTCCTGTGTGGGGAGTCTGTCTTCGCAGCTCCAGGACCAGGCTGACCCGCTCGCCACGTGTTCCCGCGGAGGGTTTGCGGCCGTGGCGGTCCCGTTCCGGACGGGGACCCGTCGCACGCTGCTTGTGGCGCAGCGTGAGGGCGGCTTTCCCGGTGGCGCGGCACTCCCGTTGGAGCCCACTCGTTGCCCCCGAACCGTGGGATCCGTTGCCGGGGTCCGATCTGTTCCCCACTCTGTTCCCTGCGGCCGGCGGGTCCCTCTTGGCCCAGATGCGCCTGGGTCATGCACGTCACTCAGCAGTAAGCCTGCAAAGCCCTCCGTGTCCCCACAGCAGCTTCAAAGGAGCTTCCCTGTCCCACAGACACCCGCTGCGTGCTTGCTGGCCTCGCGTCGAGCCCGTGGGTCGCTCATTCCGGGAACCGGCGTCGGCTCGTCCACCGCGGGGGCCCGGCACGGGGTCCTCGGTGTCCCGGCAAAGATCTGTGCCCGGCTCCGTGCACACGTGACACCGTGTGGGGCGCGCGCTCGACGGGTTTCTGGATGCGTTTCGCACACGGCGCTGCGGACGAGTTCGTTTTCCGGTTGTTGCCAGCGTGTGGGCCCAGAACGGCCTCGCGGACACGGTGCTTGCACCTGGCGACGTGGCTGTGCTTCGGCCCGGGCGCGTCCTCACTGCCCTCCGAGTCCCTCCGCGTTCCCGCACGCCCTGCCACACGTTTGTGACTTCCACACTCTCGGGGCCTCCTGTGCGGCCTGTCTTCTCCGGCCGCGGCGCCTGGCTGGGCCGGCCTGCAGCACCGGTGCCCTGGCTCGGGTCCCGGCTCAGGCACGGGGCCTGCACGCGTCACCCTGGCACGTGACGTGAGCCGCGGGCCTTCTGTGGATTCCCTTCATCGCGGTAAGTGTTCCTGCGGCAGCTGGCTGGCCCAGGCTGTGGCGTGCGTGACTCTTGGTCTCAGGGCTGTGCGTTCGCGCCCCACACTGGGGGTGGACATTACAAAAAAACATTAAAAGAAGAAGGTACGTCTCTGTTCTTAGTTTCTCCGTGTGCTGTTTCTTCATCGCTGTTTGTTTAATGGCCAAGTTCAATCTGTTCACGATGCGTTTTCTTTAGGATTTCTGCATTACTGATCGTGATGGATAACCGGCTCCTAATGCTCCTTGCGTTCCTGACACACGTCAGTATGTGTGCAGCCCTCGTAACGAGAATTAGCACATGCCCCTTACGTTCAGTCTCTGGAACAGTTTGTGTGCGGTGCATGTGATTTCTTCCATAAATATTTCAACAAGCTCATTGGCGGACTTTTGGGGCCCGGACTTTTCTTTGTGGGAAAGTTTGGAGTTAAGGCTTGCTTTTTTGCAGCTGCAGAGAACTGTCCAGACCTTTTCTTGTGTCCGTTTGGTTAGACCCCTGGATCCGGAGTCTGTGCGTATCCCCAAAGCTGTGGCACGTGTTGGCGTGAAGTCATTGGTATCCCGCGCTTCCTGCCTTTCTGTCGCCTGTGGGAACTGCCGTGACAGCAGACATTCGTAACTTGTGTTTTCTTTAGTTCTTGACAAGTTTTTCTGAGGGGCGTTACGGTCTTTTTTAGATCTTCAAAGAACCGACTTTTGGTTTTGCCGATTTTCCGTATTAAGATATTTGCTCTCTTTTGTCTTCATTTCTGCCTGTTCTGTGTTTCTTCTTTTGTTTGCTTTTTTGCAGTAGGAGCTTGGATTGCCGGCGTTTAGCCTTCTGTGCTGCTGCGCGGGCCGAACGCCCCTGTCAGTGCTCCTTTGGTGAATCCGATGGACGGCGTTTTCACTGTTGCATTTCGGAGCCCTTCCTAATTTACGCTGTCTGTCCTATCATCCGTGTTTATCATGAGCTGTTTCTAGACGTGCAGAGTTTGGGCACCTGCTGGTTGCCTGCCGGTAGGCTGTGTGCTGATCAGGGGGTGGTCCGTTCCCCGTCCTCGAGCTGCCTTCCCGTGACCCGATGTGACAGATGCTGTCCCTGGTGCACGGGGAACCGTGTGTTTCGCGGCTCACTGGAGCTTGTGTGTGCAGGGCTCATGGGCTTCCAGAGGGGTCTTGGCGCAGCAGAAGTTGTCTGCGTTGTCCCCGTGGGAGCGCGGGGTGTGGTGGCTGCGGTGGGGGCCCAGGAGGCGCTGACCGCCCGCTTGTGCCCCTGTCCCATAGGCCTGTGGCTGCCCACTGTACTGGAAGGGACCGCTCTTCTGCAGTGCCGGGGGAGAGCGCACGGGCTCCGTGTCCGTGCACAAGTTCGTCGCCATGTGGAGAAAGTGAGTCCCAGGCGGGAGCACCGGGGGCGGGTGTCGGGAGGGGGGACGTCACGGGCCCGGGCTCCTGCGGCCGAGATGGCGAGAGCAGGGGGCTGACTCCAGGGTGGGGGGCCCGGCGTCTGTCCGCCGCCCGCGTCTGGGAGGGGCCTCGTGGACGTGGCGTGGGGGGACCGCCGGCATGTCCTCTGTCGCTGCAGGATCCTCCAGAACTGTCACGACGACGCGGCCAAGTTCGTCCACCTGCTCATGAATCCCGGATGTAACTACCTGGTGCAGGAGGACTTCGTCCCCTTCCTACAGGTGCGCCCCACGTCTGCGCCGCAGGCACCTTCTCTCCTCCTCACGGTTCTGCCCCTGCCTCCGCGCCGCGTGCCAGCTGCGCGACGGGGCTCCCTTTCCTCAGCGTAGCGTGTTCCACACACACGGCTCGGGGACCCGCCCCTTCGAGCACGCATCGCTGGCGGGACCGCGTGTGCCCCGCGCGGTGCGAGCGTGTGTGAGTGGCGGGGCCGCGGAGGGGGGAGTCCGGCCCCTGGCGGGCTCTCCTGCGGCGTAGGCACTGGCTGTGGTGTCCCAGAACGTCCTCCGCACGCAGCGCTCCGCTCCTCTCCCCTCCACGCCCGTGCAGGGCGTCGGGCAGCCTGAGCGCGGTCCTCAAGCACGGGCGGTTCTCGCGTTGCGGCATTTTCCACGCAGCCCTTCCCGGTAGCGCCCTTATCCCCGCAGACGTGACCTGAAGGCTCCCGTGGGTGCTGCTCGGAAGCGAGGGTGTCGCACGCGTGCCGCTGCGTGGGGGCCGTTCCGTGTTTGTCCCGTCGGGTCTCAGCTGCTGGGGACAGGTGCCGTGCGGGGTCCCGGGAACCGGCCGTGGTCTCCGAGCCCGTGGGCTGAGGCAGCGACACGCTCACACCGCCGCCACGCCTGGCGGGCGTCCGTGCGGAAGCCGTGGGGGACGCGGCAGACGGGCTCCGGGGCTCGGCGGGCACGGTGCGCGTCCCCCACCTCCGTCTTGTCTCGCGTGCGCAGGACGTGGTGAACACGCACCCGGGCTTGGCCTTCCTGAAGGAGGCGTCTGAGTTCCACTCCCGCTACATCACCACCGTGAGTACACGGACACAGTCCACTGCCCCCAGGTGCCCGGGCCGTGGCCCTTCTGACCCCGGCTCTCTCACCTGTGAATAAGGTGTCGTCACCGTCTCCCCGGTGGGTCCCGGGCGAGGGGCACTGAGAGGCGGAGGTCCCGTCTGTGGGCACGGAGCACCGCGAGCGTGGGAAGCGCCTCCCGGGTCTTGCCACACGTCCAGCAGTGAGACTCTAGCACGAGGGAGGGGGCGTCCCCGAGACCTGTCTGCTCTCCCTCCCTGGGCGGGAGAGGGCTGGGCTGGGGCCGCTGAGCCTGGGAGGACGTCTCAGCTCTGGGACGGCACTTAACCTGCTCTTTGAAGCGTCGTGGCCAGGGGCCGGCCTGCCCGGGAGGCAGGGGACTCACTGCCCGGCCCTGTCCCCAGCCCCTGGGCACATGAGAGGGCGGCCTGGGACGAAGGGCCTGGCCCTCGCCTGCCCGCCAGCCAGCACTCTCCTCCCAAGCGGGCCCTCCTCTCCCCAGTGCCTGAGCCTGGCGTGTGGGTGGGCTTTCTGGCCGGGTACACACGCACGTTCTGTGACACAGGATGTGCACGAGAGGAGCTCTGTGTTTGCCTGGGGAGGCCACACGCCATCCTGTCCTGGTTCCCCTGTCACTGGCATCAGGGGTCATCGTGAAGGGAAGGTGACCGCAGTTGTGAGTGGTAACCAAGGACGCTGGGTGCCGAACACGCACAAGGCTTTGTATGTGCACCCTTCACGCACATTCTGTCCTCACGGGCAGGGACAGGTGAGGGATGTCTTGGGACAAAGGCAAGTGATAGGTGTCCTGGGACGAGGACAGGTGAGGGCAGGTGAGGGATGTCCTGGGACGAGGACAGGTGAGACAGGTGAGGGATGTCATGGGACGAGGACAGGTGAGGACAGGTGAGGGATGTCCTGGGATGAGGACAGGTGAGACAGGTGAGGGATGTCCTGGGACGAGGACAGGTGAGGGGTGTCCTGGGACGAGGACAGGTGACGACAGGTGAGAGATGTCCTGGGACGAGGACAGGTGACAGGTGACGGATGTCCTGGGATGAGGACAGGTGACGACAGGTGAGGGGATGTCCTGGGACGGGGACAGGTGACGACAGGTAACGGATGTCCTGGGTGAGGACAGGTGAGGACAGGCCGTCCCCATCTGGGATTCAGAGCCGAGCCTGGTGTGCAGCCCTCTCTGGCCTTCCGCTGACGCTCCCGACCCGGTGGTGAGTTGTGTTTGTGGACGTGGTCAGAGCGGGTCGTTCCCTGAGCGCGCCGTGAGGACTCCTGGCCTTCCGGGAAGTCCTGACCACGGCCCCATCCCAGCTCAGGTGCGTCCGTCGCCCGCATGGGCCCACCTGAGCGGGCCGGGCCGCTGCTAGTGGGCGGACAGACCCCGTGGCCCCCTTGGCGCCTCCCCGTGGCCCAGAAGCGTGCCCATCCCTGACGCGGCTGTCGGCACGTGCAGGGTGGGGCCTCGGCCGGAGACACGGGGTCCTGCGTCGCCGGGGGTCCGGGTGCTCCGCTGACGGCCTTTCCCCTGCAGGTCATACAGAGGATCTTCTACACCGTCAACAGGTCCTGGTCGGGGAGGATCACGTGTGCGGAGCTCCGGAGAAGCACGTTCCTGCAGGTAGGCGGCCGGCCAGCAGGGACGCAGGGCCTACGTGCGCCCATTCTTCATACCCATCTGCCTTTCCGTCTGCCATCTTGCGTTCTGGTCCTCCTCCGTCCTCCTGCATCCTCCTCCATCCAACCTAGACCTTCCTCCATCGCTCCTCCACCCTCCTCCACCCATCCTCCACCCATCCTCAACCCTTCTCCATGCACCCTGCATCCATTCTCCACCCTCCTCCACCCATCCTCCGACCCTCCTCCCTCCATCCTCCACCCTCCTCCACCCATCCTCAACCCTTCTCCATGCACCCTGCATCCATTCTCCACCCTCCTCCACCCATCCTCCGACCCTCCTCCCTCCGCCCTCCTCCCTCCTCCCTCCATCCATCCTCCACCTTTCCATTCTCCCTCCACCGTTCTTCCATCATTCTGTTGTTCCGTTCTTCATCCTCCACCCTCTACCCAACCGTCTACCCAGCGACCTCCCAGCATCCACTGCAGGACCGTGGGAACTGGGGTGCGGGGTGCCCTCCTCACTCGGGTTCTACGGACGTGTGGATGTTAATGAGGACGGGGCTGACCCGTCCTCATCAGGAGGCCGCAGCGGTGAGAGCGTGGACGCCCGCAGGACTGCCTCTCGCAGCCAGCGGCAGCCGCACCGAGTCTCGGGCCAGACCCTCGCCTGGGTGGGCTCCTGACCCGGGTGCCGTGCTCCCACCCCTCGGGCCTGTTGTGACGTGAGCTGCCCGGCGGTCCCACCCACGAGGGGCCCCCTCCCGTGGGGATCGCGCCGAGAGGAGGGTAGCAGGTTTGTTGGGTTTGCGTTGGCAGAACGTGGCGCTCTTGGAGGAGGAAGCAGACATCAACCAGCTGACAGAGTATTTCTCGTACGAGCACTTCTATGTGATTTACTGCAAGTTCTGGGAGCTGGACACAGACCACGACCTTCTCATCGATTCCCAGGACCTGGCCCGGCACAATGACCACGGTGAGCTCGCGGCCCGTGTGGGACAAGGGGGCCCACGAGCGCCGGCCCCTCGGGTACTCGGCTCTGGCCGGTGCCACTGGCCATGGCCGCCTCCCCCGGGCCTGTGGCCCGATGCCTAAAACCGCCTTCCTCTCCCGTTCACCTCTCCTGTCTCCGGGAGTGGTCTGTGGTTGCGGGACACACACGGGAGACGCGGGACGTGCACGCGTGACACAGGAACACACGTGGCACTTGAAGGGCATTCGTGAGACACGGACATACACGCAACCCGCAGCACACACGGGACGCTCGGGGCACAATACGTGAGACGGGCAGACACGGGGGACGTGCAGGGCACACACGGGGTAGACACGGGACGTGCGGGGCACAGCACTAGAGACGGGGACACACGTGGGACACATGCACACGGAAGATGGCAGCACGTGGACACGCGGGGGGCCGACCTGCCCACGTAAGCCGGCCCTACCTGTGAGAGCGTTGGGGCCCACAGGGTTGTCTGACGTGGGCAGTGGCAGCCAGGCAGAGGGGGTTGGAGGTGACTCCGTCCTCTGCAGCCACAAGGTACGTTTCCTTCGAGACTCCATGTTTTCAGTCTCTGGATCTCCACATCCAAGTGAGAGGGCATATTTCCTGAGGCTGCCATAGCACAGGGTCTAAGGCAATAGAACAGGATCCTGTTTTTGTCTGAAGAGCAAAACTCCAGAGTCAAGGAATTTACGAAGCAGCGATGCCCAGGATGGCTGTGCAGAAGTTTCCACACAAACCAGGGCCATCCCGCGGCAGGAAGTTCTCCTCCCCCACTTCTGCAGACCACAGTCTGAGATCCAGGCAGGGCTGCTGAGATCCAGGCAGGGCAGGGCCGCTGAGATCCAGGCAGGGCAGGGCCACTGAGATCCAGGAGGGGCAGGACCACTGAGATCCAGGCAGGGCAGGGCCGCTGAGATCCAGGCAGGGCAGGGCCGCTGAGATCCAGGCAGGGCAGGGCCGCTGAGATCCAGGCGGGGCAGGGCCGCTGAGATCCAGGCAGGGCAGGGCCGCTGAGATCCAGGCGGGGCAGGGCCGCTGAGATCCAGGCAGGGCAGGGCCGCTGAGATCCAGGCAGGGCAGGACCACTGAGATCCAGGGAGAGCAGGGCTGCTGAGATCCAGGAGGGGAAGGGCCCCTGAGATCCAGGCAGGGCAGGACCAGTGAGATCCAAGCAGGGCAGGACCCCTGAGATCCAGAAGAGGCAGAAACACTGAGATCCAGGCAGGGCAAGACCACTGAGATCCAGGCAGGGCAGGACCCCTGAGATCCAGGAGGGGAAGGACCCCTGAGATCCAGGCAGGGCAGGGCCGCTGAGATCCAGGCAGGCCAGGGCCGCTGAGATCCAGGTGGGGCAGGGCCGCTGAGATCCAGGAGGGGCAGGACCGCTGAGATCCAGGCAGGGCAGGGCTGCTGAGGTCCAGGAGGGGCAGGGCTGCTGAGATCCAGGCAGGGCAGGGCCCCTGAGACCCAGGAGGGGCAGGGCCACTGAGATCCAGGCAGGGGAGGGCTGCTGAGATCCAGGCAGGGCAGGGCCCCTGAGACCCAGGAGGGGCAGGGCCACTGAGATCCAGGCAGGGGAGGGCTGCTGAGATCCAGGCAGGGCAGGGCCACTGAGATCCAGGCAGGGGAGGGCTGCTGAGATCCAGGCAGGGCAGGACCACTGAGATCCAGGCAGGGGAGGGCTGCTGAGATCCAGGCAGGGCAGGGGTGTTGGGATCCAGGAGGGGCAGGGCCACCGAGATCCAGGTTGGCAGGGCTGTGCTCCCTCCAGAGGCTCCAGGGGGAGGGTCCTTCCTGCCTGTTCCAACTTTTGAGGCTCCAGGCGTCCCTGGACTCGTGGCCGCGTCCCTCCCGTCTCTGCCTCCACCTTCACATGGCTTCTCCTCTGTGTCTGCGTCTCTCTTCTGTCTCTTACGAGGACGCTCATTGTCTTTAGGGCCATCTTGATCATTCAGGGTGAGCTCGTTTCAGGTCTTTCACTTAATCACGTCTGCAAACATCTGTTGCCATTTAAGGACCCGCGTCCGGATGCTAGGAACCAGGATGCAGGCGTGTGTTTTGGGGAGACACAGTTGAGCCTTTTGTAGCATCCGGTCATTTCGTATCAGGGCAACGTTCATCGGCGTAGCTTGAATTGGGAGACGTGGACAGACGCTGTCTTCGTTTCCCTGTCTTGTGGGCACGGTGCTTGGAACGGGCTGCTCTGGGCCCCACCCCCATTCATTTTCGGAGCCACGCCTCCCAGGACCCCAGAATGGCCCTGTCAGTGGAGGTGGGGTTTTTAAAAAGAGGGGATTAAGGTAAAATGGGGTCGGTCGAGTGGGCCCTGATCCCATAGGGCTGGCGTCCTTACGAGAAGAGGGGTCGAGGACACAGGCACGCACAGAGGGGTGACCGCGTGAGGACACGGGGAGAAGACGGCGTCTACATGCCCAGGAGACAGGCCTCAGGAGGAAGCAGCCCTGGGAGAGGATGAATGTGTGTTGTTGGAGCTCCCGGCTCAGTGCCAGGTCGGGCCCGGCACCTCCGCTGACCGATGCGGTCACCTCCCCTCTGTCAGGGGTCAGCTGGACGCATTTGGTTTTGATCACGAAGGGAGAGAGTTGGGAGTCAGGGCACCTGGAAGTGGGAATAGACACGTGTTGTGCTCTTCCCAGCGCGTTTCTTCTTGGAGCCCCCGGGTCGGCTTTCCACTCTCGCGGCTTGGATTTGGGCTCCGTCCTTGGGACGGCACGCCGGGGAGGACACGTGCGGGACTCGGGTCCTCTGTGGCACCCCCGCCCGGCCCGGGTCTCGGCGTTCGTGACCCGAGCCCGCCCGGCCGGCCCCGCTCGTGTGAGGTTGGGCCATGACCGCGGGCGTGCGCACGCGGCTCACGGCCCGATTCCGTTTCCACAGCTCTGTCCACCAAGATGATCGAGAGGATATTCTCAGGGGCGGTGACCAGGTACGTGTCACAGCCACCGCTTCTTGGCTTTTCTGGTGCTTGCGGCCCGTGTTCTGAGCCCTGTGTCCCGTTCTGTCTCGTTCGCTGCCTCATGTGAACTTGTCCTGTGTCGAGCATGAGTGCTCTTGTCATGTGAGGTCATGAGGAGGACACACGTGCTGTTGTCACACAAGGTCACATAAGGGAGGATACTTGCCATTGTCACATGAGCTCAAGGGAAAGGGAGACATAGGTCCGTCACGTGATATCAGAGGGGACACACATGCGTCTGTTACGTGAGATCATAAACGAGGGGACGCACGTCTGTGTCACGTGAGGTCAGAAGGGGGCGAACGCTGTTGTCACAAGAGGTCATCAGTGAGGGGTGGTTGAGGACGGCCCCGTGTGGGTGGGTTACATCAGGCCCGGGGAATCTGAGGGAGCCCTGGAGTAGGGCCGTCGGAGGCCACGCGGCGGCTGTGACCGAGGCCGCGCGGCCACCCCTGCCCCATCCGCGGTCGCAGGGTAACCCCCCACCGTGGGGGCGCGCGTCCTCTCGGGCCTCCCCCGGCGGGAGCCAAGTGCAGGACGGGGCGAACGCCAGGCCCCACTCCCGGCAGGGAGCGGGCGGGGAGCGGGCAGGGATGTCCCGCCTCAGGCCGCTTCCCCCTGACCCCGTTCCGTCTGCTGCTCTCGGCCCGGAACCCAGGGGCAGAAAAGTACAGAAGGAAGGAAAGCTCAGCTACGCCGACTTTGTCTGGTTTCTGATCTCTGAGGAAGACAAAAAGACTCCAACCAGGTACGCGTTTCGGCAGCTGTCGCGCGGTCCTTCGGGGACGGCGCTCGGAAGTCCTGGGGTGGCGGTCGTCCCCGAGCGTGGGCGCCAGCAGGGCCGCGTCCCGGCGAGGCCGGCCCCAGGCCGGTTGGGCGGTGAGGGGGGGGCGGGGCCGGGGTCCTCGCGTCCCGGACGGCCGGGCTGACCGAGGCTCGCCCCGACCTGCCGTGACCGCAGCATCGAGTACTGGTTCCGCTGCATGGACCTGGACGGGGACGGGGCCCTGTCCATGTTCGAACTGGAGTACTTCTACGAGGAGCAGTGCCGCAGGCTGGACAGCATGGCCATCGAGGCCCTGCCCTTCGAGGACTGCCTGTGCCAGATGCTGGACCTGGTGAAGCCCCAGAGCGAAGGTAACGTCCCTGTGAGGAGACGCTGCTGCCCCTAGACGGAAGGGATGCCCCCGTGTGAGATCCCCCCACGTGAGTGAGGACATGCCCCGCCCGTGTGAGATGTCCCCCCCCCGGAAGTGAGGAGATGCCCCCCCCCCACGTGGATGAGATGTCCCCCCATGTGAGTGAGGAGATGCCCCCCCCCGGGAGTGAGATGCCCCCCCCTAGTGAGGAGATGCCCCCCCCCATGAGTGAGGAGATGCCCCCCCCTGGAGTGAGGAGATGCCCCCGCCCCCGGGAGTGAGGAGATGCCCCCCCATGAGTGAGGAGATGCCCCCCCCCCCCGGGAGTGAGGAGATGCCCCCGCCCCCGGGAGTGAGGAGATGCCCCCCCCATGAGTGAGGAGATGCCCCCCCCACGTGGATGAGATGTCCCCCCCTGTGAGTGAGGAGATGCCCCCCTCGGGAGTGAGATGCCCCCCCCAGTGAGATGCCCCCGCCCCCGGGAGTGAGGAGATGCCCCCCCCATGAGTGAGGAGATGCCCCCCCCCCCGTGGATGAGATGTCCCCCCCTGTGAGTGAGATGCCCCCCCCGGGAGTGAGATGCCCCCTCCCGGGAGTGAGGAGATGTCCCCCCCCCACCCGGGAGTGAGGAGATGCCCCCCCCCGGGAGTGAGATGCCCCCCCTGGGAGTGAGGAGATGCCCCCCCCCCCCCCGTGAGGACATGCCCCCTCCCCCCGCCCCCGTGTGTGAGGCGATCCCCCCTTGGGCGTGAGATGTCCCTCCCCTGAGACGGGGTGCCCGTGCTGTGTGCGGGAAGGACCCCTGTGACATGTGGGGGGACACCCGTGTGGGATGTGCTCGCGTGTGGGGGTGCCCCCCCTTGTGGGAGGCATGTCCCCCCCATGAGTGAGGGAGCAAACGCGCCCCTCTCCCGGCGATGCCTCCTGTGGGCGGGACCCCGTGGGAGGGGCCGCTCCTCCCGGGAGATGGGCCGCCGCCAGGTGCGGGCCACTGCGCGTGCGCGAGGGTCCGCCACGAGACGGGACACCCCGTGTGACGCGGGGTGCCCCCTGAGGGAGACACACGGTCGTGGCGGAGGACAGGCCCCCTGATGTGAGGGACGCCCCCTGTGGGAACGGCCCGCGCCCGCGCCGCTCGAGTCGGGGACCTTGGGGAGGGCTCGCACCCGCCACGTCACGAGACCGCACCCAGGGCGGGGTGAGCTGCGGTGGCCCCTGTTCCGTGGCTTCCGGCGCCCTCCCAGGCCCCCCGTGTCCCCTCGGCCCGGCCCCCCGCCCCGTGAAAGGCCGCGTGCTGTCAGCTGAGGACCCCGTCCCGCCGGCGTCAGGAAGCTGGGCGTCCCCGACCCTGGGTCTCGCCACTGGGCTCCCGCGTTCGCCACCTCGGCGACACGCAGCGCGGACTGCCGGGGTGGGACAGCCCCGCGGACGCCGGGCCCCCCCGCTTCCCCGAGCGGCTCCGGCTCCTGCCCCGGGCACCTACACCGCGGGGTCGGCCAGGGAGTCGGGGGGTGGGCGGGGGGGGGGGGGCCCTGACACCCCGCAGCCGAGAAGCCCGTGACCCACGGGGAGGCCCGCGGTGGCACCAGGAAGGGCCCCAGGGCACCGTGACAGGGACAGAGGCACACTGTTCCCGGGCCGTGAGGCCGCCGTTCCTGTCGTGTTTCCGTGTCTGGGGGAAACACGGCCTTGGGGTGTTGGCTGTGTCTGCCCCTCGTCCCGGGGTCCTGGCCGCAGCTTGCGGGCCCTGCTGCTGTCCCCGGTCGGTGGCGCCATGATGCGGGTGGCGGGCGCCCCCTGGTGGCCGACTTCCGCTCTGTTCCTGCGCTCGTCCTCCACGTGCGTCCTGGCTCCCATTCCAGGCCACACAGGACCCCAGGCCTCTGCTCCCGGCTGCCCCCCCCCCCCAAGCCGTCCGCCCACACCGGGGACCCTCTCGCGCGAGTGTTCAGGACCCCAGGCCTCTGGTCCCGGCTGCCCCCCCCCCCCCCAACCCGTCCGCCCACACCGGGGACCCTCTCGCGCGAGTGTTCAGGACCCCAGGCCTCTGGACCCACCTGCCCACCCCCCCCCCCCAGCCGTCCGCCCACACCGGGGACCCTCTCGCGCGAGTGTTCAGGACCCCAGGCCTCTGGTCCCGGCTGCCCCCCCCCCCCAAGGCGTCCGCCCACACCGGGGACCCTCTGGCGCGAGTGTTCAGGACCCCAGGCCTCTGGACCCACCTGCTCCCCCCCCCCCCAGCCGTCCGCCCACACCGGGGACCCTCTCGCGCGAGTGTTCAGGACCCCAGGCCTCTGGTCCCGGCTGCCCCCCCCCCCCAAGCCGTCCGCCCACACCGGGGACCCTCTCGCGCGAGTGTTCAGGACCCCAGGCCTCTGGACCCACCTGCCCCCCCCCCCCCCCCAGCCGTCCGCCCACACCGGGGACCCTCTCGCGCGAGTGTTCAGGACCCCAGGTCTCTGGACCCACCTGCCCCCCCCCGCCCAAGCCGTCCGCCCACACCGGGGACCCTCTCGCGCGAGTGTTCAGGACCCCAGGTCTCTGGACCCACCTGCCCCCTCCCCGCCCAAGCCGTCCGCCCACACCGGGGACCCTCTCGCGCGAGTGTTCAGGACCCCAGGCCTCTGGACCGACCTGCCCCGCCCCCCCCAGCCGTCCGCCCACACCGGGGACCCTCTCGCGCGAGTGTTCAGGACCCCAGGCCTCTGGTCCCGGCTGCCCCCCCCCCCCCCCAAGCCGTCCGCCCACACCGGGGACCCTCTCGCGCGAGTGTTCAGGACCCCAGGCCTCTGGACCCACCTGCCCCCCCCCCCCCAGCCGTCCGCCCACACCGGGGACCCTCTCGCGCGAGTGTTCAGGACCCCAGGCCTCTGGTCCCGGCTGCCCCCCCCCCCCCAAGCCGTCCGCCCACACCGGGGACCCTCTCGCGCGAGTGTTCAGGACCCCAGGTCTCTGGACCCACCTGCCCACCCCCCCGCCCAAGCCGTCCGCCCACACCGGGGACCCTCTCGCGCGAGTGTTCAGGACCCCAACCTCTGGACCGACCTGCCCCGCCCCCCCCAGCCGTCCGCCCACACCGGGGACCCTCTCGCGCGAGTGTTCAGGACCCCAGGCCTCTGGTCCCGACTGCCCCCCCCCCCCAAGCCGTCCGCCCACACCGGGGACCCTCTCGCGCGAGTGTTCAGGACCCCAGGCCTCTGGACCCACCTGCCCCCCCCCCCCCCCAGCCGTCCGCCCACACCGGGGACCCTCTCGCGCGAGTGTTCAGGACCCCAGGTCTCTGGACCCACCTGCCCCCCCCCCGCCCAAGCCGTCCGCCCACACCGGGGACCCTCTCGCGCGAGTGTTCAGGACCCCAGGTCTCTGGACCCACCTGCCCCCCCCCCCGCCCAAGCCGTCCGCCCACACCGGGGACCCTCTGGCGCGAGTGTTCAGGACCCCAGGCCTCTGGACCCACCTGCTCCCCCCCCCCCCCAGCCGTCCGCCCACACCGGGGACCCTCTCGCGCGAGTGTTCAGGACCCCAGGCCTCTGGTCCCGGCTGCCCCCGCCCCCCAAGCCGTCCGCCCACACCGGGGACCCTCTCGCGCGAGTGTTCAGGACCCCAGGCCTCTGGTCCCGGCTGCCCCCCCCCCCCCCAAGCCGTCCGCCCACACCGGGGACCCTCTCGCGCGAGTGTTCAGGACCCCAGGCCTCTGGACCCACCTGCCCCCCCCCCCCCAGCCGTCCGCCCACACCGGGGACCCTCTCGCGCGAGTGTTCAGGACCCCAGGTCTCTGGACCCACCTGCCCCCCCCCCGCCCAAGCCGTCCGCCCACACCGGGGACCCTCTCGCGCGAGTGTTCAGGACCCCAGGTCTCTGGACCCACCTGCCCCCCCCTCGCCCAAGCCGTCCGCCCACACCGGGGACCCTCTCGCGCGAGTGTTCAGGACCCCAGGCCTCTGGACCGACCTGCCCCGCCCCCCCCAGCCGTCCGCCCACACCGGGGACCCTCTCGCGCGAGTGTTCAGGACCCCAGGCCTCTGGTCCCGGCTGCCCCCCCCCCCCAAGCCGTCTGCCCACACCGGGGACCCTCTCGCGCGAGTGTTCAGGACCCCAGGCCTCTGGACCCACCTGCCCCCCCCCCAGCCGTCCGCCCACACCGGGGACCCTCTCGCGCGAGTGTTCAGGACCCCAGGTCTCTGGACCCACCTGCCCCCCCCCGCCCAAGCCGTCCGCCCACACCGGGGACCCTCTCGCGCGAGTGTTCAGGACCCCAGGTCTCTGGACCCACCTGCCCCCCCCCCCCCCCCCCCCGCCCAAGCCGTCCGCCCACACCGGGGACCCTCTCGCGCGAGTGTTCAGGACCCCAGGCCTCTGGACCGACCTGCCCCGCCCCCCCCAGCCGTCCGCCCACACCGGGGACCCTCTCGCGCGAGTGTTCAGGACCCCAGGCCTCTGGTCCCGGCTGCCCCCCCCCCCCAAGCCGTCCGCCCACACCGGGGACCCTCTCGCGCGAGTGTTCAGGACCCCAGGCCTCTGGACCCACCTGCCCCCCCCCCCCCCCCAGCCGTCCGCCCACACCAGGGACCCTCTCGCGCGAGTGTTCAGGACCCCAAGTCTCTGGACCCACCTGCCCCCCCCCGCCCAAGCCGTCCGCCCACACCGGGGACCCTCTCGCGCGAGTGTTCAGGACCCCAGGCCTCTGGTCCCGGCTGCCCCCCCCCCCCCCCAAGCCGTCCGCCCACACCGGGGACCCTCTCGCGCGAGTGTTCAGAACCACAGGCCTCTGGACCGACCTGCCCCGCCCCCCCCAGCCGTCCGCCCACACCGGGGACTCTCTCGCGCGAGTGTTCAGGACCCCAGGCCTCTGGACCCACCTGCCCCCCCCCCCCCCAGCCGTCCGCCCACACCGGGGACCCTCTCGCGCGAGTGTTCAGAACCACAGGCCTCTGGACCGACCTGCCCCGCCCCCCCCAGCCGTCCGCCCACACCGGGGACTCTCTCGCGCGAGTGTTCAGGACCCCAGGCCTCTGGACCCACCTGCCCCCCCCCCCCCCAAGCCGTCCGCCCACACCGGGGACCCTCTCGCGCGAGTGTTCAGAACCACAGGCCTCTGGACCGACCTGCCCCGCCCCCCCCAGCCGTCCGCCCACACCGGGGACTCTCTCGCGCGAGTGTTCAGGACCCCAAGTCTCTGGACCCACCTGCCCCCCCCCCCCCCCCCCCCCGCCCAAGCCGTCCGCCCACACCGGGGACCCTCTCGCGCGAGTGTTCAGGACCCCAGGCCTCTGGACCGACCTGCCCCGCCCCCCCCCAGCCGTCCGCCCACACCGGGGACCCTCTCGCGCGAGTGTTCAGGACCCCAGGCCTCTGGTCCCGGCTGCCCCCCCCCCCCCAAGCCGTCCGCCCACACCGGGGACCCTCTCGCGCGAGTGTTCAGGACCCCAGGCCTCTGGACCGACCTGCCCCCCCCCCCCCAGCCGTCCGCCCACACCGGGGACCCTCTCGCGCGAGTGTTCAGGACCCCAGGCCTCTGGACCGACCTGCCCCCCCCCCCCCCAGCCGTCCGCCCACACCGGGGACCCTCTCGCGCGAGTGTTCAGGACCCCAGGCCTCTGGACCGACCTGCCCCCCCCCCCCCCCCAGCCGTCCGCCTACACCGGGGACCCTCTCGCGCGAGTGTTCAGGACCCCAGGCCTCTGGACCCACCTGCCCCCCCCCCCCCCCCCCCAGCCGTCCGCCCACACCGGGGACCCTCTCGCGCGAGTGTTCAGGACCCCAGGCCTCTGGACCCACCTGCCCCCCCCCCCCCCCCAGCCGTCCGCCCACACCGGGGACCCTCTCGCGCGAGTGTTCAGGACCCCAGGCCTCTGGACCCACCTGCCCCCCCCCCCCAGCCGTCCGCCCACACCGGGGACCCTCTCGCGCGAGTGTTCAGGACCCCAGGCCTCTGGTCCCGGCTGCCCCCCCCCCCCCCAAGCCGTCCGCCCACACCGGGGACCCTCTCGCGCGAGTGTTCAGGACCCCAGGCCTCTGGACCCACCTGCCCCCCCCCCCCCCAGCCGTCCGCCCACACCGGGGACCCTCTCGCGCGAGTGTTCAGGACCCCAGGCCTCTGGACCCACCTGCCCCCCCCCCCCCCCAGCCGTCCGCCCACACCGGGGACCCTCTCGCGCGAGTGTTCAGGACCCCAGGCCTCTGGTCCCGGCTGCCCCCCCCCCCCCCCAAGCCGTCCGCCCACACCGGGGACCCTCTCGCGCGAGTGTTCAGGACCCCAGGCCTCTGGACCCACCTGCCCCCCCCCCCAGCCGTCCGCCCACACCGGGGACCCTCTCGCGCGAGTGTTCAGGACCCCAGGCCTCTGGTCCCGGCTGCCCCCCCCCCCCCCCAAGCCGTCCGCCCACACCGGGGACCCTCTCGCGCGAGTGTTCAGGACCCCAGGCCTCTGGACCCACCTGCCCCCCCCCCCCCAGCCGTCCGCCCACACCGCGGACCCTCTCGCGCGAGTGCGTTTTGCCCAGTGGTGTCACAAAGTGCAGTGCTGGTCGCCCCCTGGTGGCCGACTTCCGCTCTGTTCCTGCGCTGCTCCTCCCATTCCGGGCCACACGTGTGCGAGTGCGTTTTGCCCAGTGGTGTCACAAAGTGCAGTGCTGGGCGTGGGTTTCTCGGCGAGTTAGGACGCGGACCCACCCCCCCCCCACGACAGACCCTCGTGAACGCGCCCCCGGGAGTAGCCGTCTTGAAAACGCTTCACGTCCCGCAGGGAAGATCACACTCCACGACCTGAAAAACTGCAAACTGGCCCACGTGTTCTTTGACACCTTCTTCAACATCGAGAAATACCTGGACCACGAGCAGAAGGAACAGGTGTCGCTGCTCAGGGTGAGCGGGGCAGGCGTGGCGGGGAGCACGGGGGGGGGGGGGGGGGGGTGCCGGCCGCGTGCGCGCCGCGTGACGCCCGTGTCGCATCCAGGAGAGCGAGAGCGAGGGCGCCGAGCTCTCCGACTGGGAGAAGTACGCGGCTGAGGAGTACGACATCCTGGTGGCCGAGGAGGCTGCGGCAGAGCCGTGGGAGGACGGGTGAGTGCGTGTGCGCGCGGGGACGCGGGGCGGCCGGTGGGCGCCTCCTCTCCAAGCACACGTGCCCGGCCCCGGACGGGCGCCGTCCGCAGCCGGCGACTCACGTGGGCCGCGCCCTGGCTCCGGGGGGGGGGGGGGGGGGGGGGGGGAGCCTCTGACACCCGTGTGACCAGCGTCTGCCCCCACGACAAGGGACCCCGTGGGCAGGGAAAGGCAGGTGCGGGTGTCCCGAACCCGAAATGGAACTCTCGCCGGCCGCGCGGCCGGGACACAAACCCCGCCCCGGCAGAGCTCCACCGCGAGGCCCCTTCCCCAGGTTCTGGGGCCTCGCGGGGACCCGGGAGCGAGTGCCCCCTGCCCGGAAACAGCCCCTCAGTGCTGCCGCCTGTCCCCTGGGGCCGGGACCCACGAGCAGCAGCCAGGTGGGCCCAGAGCGGGCCCTGCAGCGGGGCCGCGGGAGGCCTGCCACCCAGGGCACCATCTGTCCCCTTCTGTCCCCCACGCCCACCCCGATGTGCTGTGTGCTCCCCAGGACGTGACCTGCCGAGCCGTCCCCCTCCCCCCTCCCCCCTCCCCCCACCACGCTGAGCGGGGGGCCCAGGCAGTGATCCGGGTGGGGGGCTCCCCGAGGGGCCTGGCAGGGGGGACGCCCTGCGGGGCTGGGGTCTGAGAGGCCAGCTCAGAAATCGGGACCCAACAACCCCTCACGGGGCCACCGCAGTGGGGCATCTCGTCTTCGGTGTCTGCACCCGAGGCCCGTGGGGGGACAGGGGCGTCGGGGCCCAGGTGCGGATGCATGCCCTCTCACCCGGGGCTGACCGCGTGTGGCATCAGCGGGGCATCTGCTCCCACGAGCGTGGCTGGGCGCGCGGGGTGCACGCGGTGGGGTGGCTCAGGCACCCCAGCCTCCACACAGGCACCCGACAGGCTCAGGCGGCACATGGGCTCTCTGCTCCCGTCAGGGCTCTTCACCCAGCCGCCGCCTGCCCCCTCAGGGCCGCCTGGCCCCCGGGTCAGGGTCACACGGGGTCAGGAGCGGGGCCCGCGTACGGGAGGCACCCCCCGCCCCCCGTTCGGCGGCCACGGGGCCGCCAGGGTCCTGAGCCCCACTCCCAAGAGAGTTTGAGATCCAGCAGGGCCTGCGTCCGTCACCCCCAAACCCCTCCCCACTTGGGCCCCTGGCAGGTGCTGGCCTTCGTCCGGCCGTCGTGCGTTTCCGGCCCGTCACAGAAGCGCACCCCCACGTCCCTCCACACCGCCTCTGCGGGCCCGAGGTGCGGCAGAGCCATGCCGTTCACCGGGCTTGTGGGGGGGGCCCCCCCCCCAGGTGACCCACGTTGGGTGGCTTCCCCTCGGTTCCGGGCCGACGTGAACCGTTGCCACACCAGCCTCATGCAGGTGTGCTGTCACAAAACAGACGGAAGCTTCGATGACTCGTGTTTGAGAACCGCACCCGGCGTGGAGGTGCTGGGCCTCTCCGCGACGCCGCGCTCCCTGCCAAGTTGGGTCTCTGACTCTTCTGCCGGGAAATGTTTTGTGGTTTTCGGCACGTGGATCTTCTCGCCTTCTGTCACAGAAGGGCTTCCTGATGTTGGGGTGTCGGGAAGGTGGGGTTTTAAGATTTACTCTTGAGAGAGGGCGGGAGCATGAGCAAGGCAGGGGCAGAGAGAGAGCATCCCAAGCAGGCTCCCGGCTGTCAGCGCAGAGCCCGACGCACGGCTCGAACCCACGAACTGTGAGATCGTGAGCCGAGCCCAAGTCGAGAGTCACACACTTAGCGGACTGAGGCACCCAGGTGCCCTAAGGAGGTTCGAAACTTGCAGCATACCGCTGCGCGTTGCTGGCGACCCCCGTGGGGCTTACCGACCTTGCACTTGCCTCTTGTGGTAACCGTACCCGGTGGCCGCATAAGCATGTCGTGGGGTCGGCGGGGGCCTCTGCGCCGACAGGCACGTGGCCTGGAGCAGCACGCTTCGATCTCCTCTCCGCCGGCCTGCGGCACGGCCTAGAACGTCGGCTACGACGCCGACCGCGAGTCGGCACGCGTCCCTGCCCTGTCCCCAGTCCTGCGTGCAGATGGGTCATCCCGACCAGGGATCGCGGCATCCGTCCAGACCCAACGCTGAGTTCCGCCAGGTGGCCTTGGCGCCCACGGCCCCTGGCCACGGGCACTTCATGGAGGGCCTTCCACAGCTCGGCCCACGTGGGGGCTCGTGGGGGCCACCTGCGTCGGCCGCGCCCCAGGACACTCACGAGCCCCTGCTTGCAGGTACGAAGCCGAGCTCAGCCCCGTGGACCAGAAGCTGAGCGTCCTGAGGTCTCCGCTGGCCCAGAGGCCCTTCTTCGAGGCGCCCTCGGCCCTGGGCACCGTCGACCTGTACGAGTACGCGTGCGACGACGCTGACCTACAGCCCTCGTGACGTGCGCCCGCGGCCGGGGGTCCGGGCCAGCCGGCTGGACGCGAGGCAGCTTGTGTGTAAAAGCCAAAGCTGTTTGATTGTTGAGCTGTCTTTTATAGAAAATGAAGTGATTTGTAGGAGATGACGAATTTTTATTCGACACGAAGCGGGTCACGTGGTCATGGAGCTCCTGTCCCCGCCTGGCCAGGAGGGGCCGACCCCCGTGCAAGAACCCCTGGCTGGCGGGTCCCGCTAGCCGTCGAGTTCAGGCGTGTGGACACTTACCCGGCCTGGCCGACGGCTCCCCTCCAAAGGAGCTGCCTCGGGGTCGCGGCCGTGCGCGGACTTCTGGGTGCTGGGTGGGCCCGTGTTGTTCTCACGGAGTCGGTCGGGAACATTCCAGAAGCCCCGGGACCTTCCGTCTCGTCTGCACGAGCATCTCCGGGCGCGGCCCAGGCCACGACCCTCCGTGCAGGGTGTGGGAGGGTGCGCCCCCTCGAGCGTACTTACGTTTTCATGTACGTGTACAAAACGTGTAAAGTTAACTTTTATTTGGTGTGTATAGCGATTTAAAAACGTTTTACGAGATCACGTTTGTATTTTCAAATAAAGAAGTTAAAGACTCTCCGTGCCGGGCCCGGCTCGCCCAGCCCACAACACAGACACAGCACACAAAGGTCACAGAGAACACGGACACCAGGCAGCGACGCTACTGGGGGCACAGGGCAGTGTCACGAGGGAGACTCCGTCTGGCACGGACGGCTCTGGGGATGGGAGGCCCGGCCGAGGGTCACAGGCCCTGGGACTGGAGCGTCCAGCAGATGGCCGTCCCCGCAAGGCCTGCAGGCGAGGCGCCCGTGCTCCTGACCCCACGGCCGGGGGGGAGGGGGGGGGAATTGGGGGAGCTGGGGGGGGGGGGGGTAGCGCTTTCCTACAGCAGCTTCCCAAGTCCTGGGGACAGAACTGGGACGGAGGAGAGGGGACAGGACCAGAGGGGTGGGGGGACGAGACGTCCCACCCAGGCAGCCAACCCCCAGGCCAGGGTCCAACGCACACACGCGGGGGGGGTGGGGGGGGGGGGGGGGGGGGGGGGGCGCTGGTTCTCCGTGCAGGATGCGCGGGGGGCCGTGCCCCTCTACACAGTGGCCGAGAAGGATCTGTGGTTTGGCACCAACACGAGATTTGAAGGGCAGAAGGCCCCACCCTGCATGTCCGGGGGAGGGTGACCCAAAAGCATCCAGCCCAGGCCCCTGCCCCAAGTCCGCGCAGCCGATCTGTCTGGAGCGTCCCCGTGCTGACCAGACTACAGCCTCTCCGGGGCCCTCCCTGCCCCACAGCTGGCCCACAGCTCCAGCTGTCACAAAACGCCCACAGCCAGGCCCTGGGCTGTGACAGGAACAGCCGGCGGCCCACCCAGAGCCGCCGCACGTAGGACCGCGAGGACGAGGGACCCAGCACCATGCTCCACGGCGGAGAACACAGCTGGTTCTGGAACCGTCCAGCCAAGCACAGCAGTCGCCCGGAGAGAAAGCTGCCAGCTGGTAGGCACCTGGGTGGGCATCCCAAGGTCCCGGTCAGCGGTCACACAGCCCTCTCCCCACAGAAGGGGTTCGGATCCACGGGTGCAAATGGCAGGGGTCGCTGTCATTGCCTAGAGACCTGGAGGGCCCGGGTCGGCCGTACTCGGAGGCGACCGGCCCCCCAGCCCCAGGAGTGGGTAGCCACGGGGGACAGAACACAGCAACGGAGGGGGGAGCTCATCACGGGGTGGGGGGTTTCCTCTTCAGTCGGATCCTCCCTGGGGATGCACAGACAACCCTCAGGACCCACACACAGCAACGGAGGGGAGCTCATCACGGGGTGGGGGTTTCCTCTTCAGTCGGATCCTCCCTGGGGACGGACAGACAACCCTCAGGACCCACACACAGACACTCGGATGGACAGACGGAAAGCTGTGCACACCACCGCCCGGACCCATCCGGACCCGTTGAGCTGTCAGACCAGGAGTTGGATCTCCGGGGAGCACACAGGAGGACGCGCGCGCTCCCGCACGGGCACAGCGGCCACGGCGTCACCCGGAGCCCCCATGGCAGACGAGCCATCCCGCCTTCAGGGGCACCCTGGCAGGCAGCGCCCTGCCCCCGCCCCCCCGGGCACCCTCCAGAACCGAAGTCGGCGCCCCGCGAGGCCACCTCCCAGAGGCCTGGCCGGCACAGACCTGCACAGAGATGCCCTCCACGTCCACGTCTTCGTTGGAAGAGTTGTCCCGAATCCTCTGACGACAGGAAGTCAACGTCAAAGATGTCCCTGCCAGAGAAAGAAGGGGTTCGCTCGCCAGGGAGACCGACACACGGCCTCCAGGGACTCTGCCTCCGGTTGGTCCCTGTCCCTGTTGACAGACCCTGGGGCAGGAGGCCCCTCAGGGAGCAGGGGGACTGGCGGCCCATTTGCTGCAGGAAACAGGGCCAGAGAACAGGGGCCCCGCTGGGGCAAGAGGCGCCGGCAGGAGCGGCAGGGTGCGCTAGTGTGGCAAGAGGTGGGGAGACAAGGGGGCGGGAGGCGAGATGGGGGGGGTGTGGACCCAGAGACACATGGAAGCGACACAGCCCCCATATGAGGGCTCAGCTGCACCCCTAACACCCTGGTGCCCCGTATTCCACGCTTTGGAGGCGGAAGGGGAACAGCCCCTCCCTGGCTGCCCTCCCCAGACACAGCCCACCCCTGCCTCGGCCCCCCGCGGGACCCCACCCCCATCCCCGTCGCACCCTCCCCGCCCGCCCGGCGACAGGAGCACAGCAGCGCCCGCGGTGCGCTCACCGCTTGGACTTGCGGCCCCTGGACGGGGTCCTCGGCTCTCGGTCCCCCGCGGAGGAGCTGGCCAACGTGTCTGGTGTCCAGGAGGAGCCGGTGGCTGCGGGCAGCTCTGCACGGCAGGGAGGGTCAGCCACGGCCCGGACGCCCCGGCCCGCGCCCACCACTCCCGGCCCCTCGCCCCTCCCCTCTCCGCTCCCGACCCCTCCTCCTCCCCCACCCGACCCCCTCCCGACCCCTCCTCGCCCCTATCCTCTCTCCGCTCCCGAACCCTGGCCCCCGCCCCTCCCCGCCCCCGACCCCTCCTCCTCCCCCTCCCGACCGCTCGCCCCTCCCCCTTCTTCCTCCTCCCTCTTCCTCCTCCTCCTCCCTCCTCTTCCTCCTCCCCCCCGCCACCCTTCTCCGTTCAGGACCCCTCGCCCCTCCCCCCTCCAGACCCCCCTCCCCTACGCCTCTCCGCTCCAGACCCCTCGCCCCTCCCCCTTCCCGACCCTCGCCCCTCCCCGCCCCCTCCGCACCTTGCGGCCGCTTGCTCTCTTTGCAGATGGCATCGAACGGGTTGGCGGCCGGCTCCTCCTCCTCCTCGGTCTGGGGCACGTAGTCCGTCTTCATCAGGGACTTGCGGTACACGAGCAGGGGGTTCATATCCCCTTCCCCAAAGCTAGGTACGCCCTCGGGTATGGAGTCCTGGAAGTGAGCGAGTCTGCGGGCAAAAGAGAGGACGTGGGCTGTGGGGGAGGGGGAGGGGGCGAGGGAGGGGACCCCACCGAGGTCCTCAGGAGCCACACCCCCCCCTCCCCCTGGGGCCGCCACGGCCTGCCGGAGGGGCGCCACCCGGTGGGCGCAGGTGAGTCCTGCAGCGCGGAGCCCGGCGGCCCCGACCCGGACCAGCCCCGAGCCCTCGGCCTCCAGCGCGCGCACGGGCCGGGGCCAGGGCCGGAGCCGGGACACGCGGCGTGAACAGGACGGTCTCCCCCCCCCGAGAACCCTCCCTCCCGCGTCCGCGCCCCGCTCGCCACGACTCCCTGGTCTGGGCGCCCGCCCTCCCCGCCCCACGCCCCGCCCCCCGGGGGCTCCCCGCGCACTCACGCGGTCCCGCGCTCGGCCGGGGGGATCTTGCAGGAGAACTCGGCCAGCAGGAGCAGGAAGCAGAGGTTTGGGTAGCGCTGGCGGCCCCCCTCCGCTTCTGCCACCGGGGCCTCGGAGAAGGCGTAGGCCAGCCCGCGCCTGGGGGCGAGGACGCAGGCAGGTGGGCGGGGCGTCGGGCAGGTGCCGAGGACCCGGGGGAGGGGGGGGAACTCGCGCCTGGGGGCGGGGACGCCGGCAGGTGGGCGGGGCGTCGGGCAGGTGCCGAGGACCCGAGGGAAACATTGGGGGTGGGGAGAGGGACTCGCGCCTGGGGGCGGGGACGCAGGCAGGTGGGCGGGGCGTCGGGCAGGTGCCGAGGACCCGGGGGAAACATTGGGGGTGGGGGGAGGGACTCGCGCCTGGGGGCGGGGACGCAGGCAGGTGGGCGGGGCGTCGGGCAGGTGCCGAGGACCCGGGGGAAACATTGGGGGTGGGGGGAGGGACTCGCGCCTGGGGGCGGGGACGCAGGCAGGTGGGCGGGGCGTCGGGCAGGTGCCGAGGACACGGGGGGGGGGGGACTCGGGGGACGGGGGGGGGGGGGCTCGCGCCTGGGGGCGGGGTATCGGACCCTGGACCACAGCCCCAGGTGGGACCCAGACCACGAGCAGGGTGTCAGGTGGGGCGGTGTAGTCGGGAAGAGGGCAGTGTGGACAGGGCAGCCCCCGGCACGGACCTCTGGATCAGGTGGGCGGCTTCCCGGGCGCGGTCAAAGCCGAGCGTGAGCGCAAAGCGGCGAGCCAGCAGCCGGATGGAGTAGAAGGGGCCGCAGATTAACTCGATGGGGTCGTAGTTAAGACCGTACGTGTCCATGTGCTTCTGAAAGAGCTGGGGGATTGCAGGGACCCAGTGGGGTCAGGGACGTGCTGGGCATGGGCCAGCGACCCCGGGCTCTCAGGGTCTGGGGGTCTGTGTGCCTGAGTAGGGGGGGCGGAGAGGGGGGCACCGAGTGTCCCACGGTCTGGGAGCCCGTGTGCCTGAGTAAGGGGCAAGCACCCTGTGTCCCAGGTCTGGGGGCCCATGTGCCTGAGTAGGGGCTGGGCACCCTGTGTCCCAGGTCTTGGGGCCCATGTGCCTGAGTAAGGGGGGTAGGGGGAGGAGCCCAGGTCTGGGGGCCCGTGTGCCTGAGTAGGGGAGGCAGAGGGGGTCAGCCTGTGTCCCAGGGTCTGGGGGGCCTGTGTGCCTGAGTAGGGGGGTCGAGGGGGCAGGCTGTGTCTGAGATCTGGGGGCCGGTGTGCCTGAGTGGGGGGGACAGCCTGTATCCCAGGGTCTGGGGGGGACATGTGCCTGAGTAGGGGGGGTAGGGGGAGGCAGCCTGAATCCCAGGTCTGGGGGCCCGTGTGCCTGAGTAGAGGGTTCGAGGGGGCAGGCTGTGTCTGAGATCTGGGGACCAGTGTGCCTGAGTGGGGGGAGCAGCCTGTGTCCCAGGGTCTGGGGGGGGGCCGTGTGCCTGAGTGGGGGGGGGGAGGGCAGCCTGTGTCCCAGGGTCTGGGGGGGCCGTGTGCCTGAGTAGGGGGCGAACACTGCATCCACAGTTGCCCCCTACTCAACTTGGGGTTGAGTGTTGCCCCCTACTCAACTTGGTGTTGGGGGAGCCCCGTGTCCAGAGTCTGGATCCTGTCGTCTGCGGGGTCTGAGTTTTATGAAGGTCAGGCGGCCACGCCCTTGCCAGCACCTTCCGGGTGCAGCAGGCAGTGGGCCAGGGCGGCCCGCCCTGCACAGAGCCTGTCAAGGCTGGAGAACCGAGGGGGTGCAGGACAGGTCTGTGAACCAGGCATCTCTGCTGGAGGGTCAGCCCTGCCAGCAGAGGGGCCGGGACCCTTGAGACCTGACTGGGCCCTCCCCACGCCCGCCGCCCCCCAGTGCCTCAGGGAGGCCCCCTGTCTGGCACAGGCAGCCAACACAAGACACGTGGCCAGTGCCCCCCGCCCCCCGGGGTCGGAGGCTCAAGAGATCCAGAGAGGCGTCTTCTGGACCTGCAGCCCCCGGCCAGAGCTGAGCGAGTGCCCGTGACAACCGGGGTCCCCGGACGACAGTGCCGCTCGCTGATGACCTCTTCCGCAGAGGACAGGGGCGGGGGCTCCTGCGGGGAGCCACGCCGAGGCCAGGGTGCCGGGGGAGCACCCGCGACCGCCCACACGGGGATCGGGGTTCCCCCGCACCTTCCGGCGGTCACCCCCAGTCCGCAACGTCACATCTGCTCAGCAGCAGCTCCCCGGGCCTGCCCCGGAGGCGGACTCAACAGAAAACCAGGAGCAAGAAAGATGCTCCCAGTCCGAGAAAGCACATGCAGAGCGGGGCCCTGACGTGGCGGGGACGTGCCCGCCAACGTTCCACGCGTGCCCTGGGGCATCTGTGGGTCATCCGAACAGGTCACGTGCAGACCCGTCCCACGACGGGAGGAACAAGGCCGCTTCCCGAGGAAGAACCAATGGCAGGAAAGCATCAGAGGTAAAGGGAGGCCTCAGGGCGAGCGTCTAGAAGGTGCTCGCGCTCCAGAACCCAGAAACAGAGGCCACGGAAAACCACCGCGCAGGCTGTCCGCCAGAGACCCTGCCGGCCTGTAAGTCAACACTGGCTCTGCCACACCCTCCCGTCCTTGCCCGTCGTGACACGAGAGGCAGACACACCCGTGTGAAAACCAGAACAGAGCACGGAACAAGCCACGCTTCACGGCCACAGGTGCCACGTATGTGGGTAAGCCGACCACCACGGGATGGAAGAATAGATGCGGACGTCCTCTCACGCTGTGTCATGACAGAGGGACGCCCATCCTGAGGTTCAGTGGACGGAGCTGGGGGTGACGCCCACCCGGAGGGTCAGGGACACCCCGCCCCCAGTTCACTGTGCGAGGACACACGTGGAACCCGCCGGGGACAATCCAGCCCAACACTGGGGCACGGCGGCCCCCTGACCCCCACGACGCGGTGACGCCCCTCTGTCTAGGAAGCCGTGGGCACACGCGTCCACCTGCCGCGTGTCCCCGCAACACCCTGTGACCGCATCCTCCTTTGTCCTCCCGTCCTTGAACAGAGAGGAACCCGACACAAAGGTCCCACGACCCTGAGGTGGGGCCGACCGCGGAAGCCAACTGCGGGGGACTGAATCAGTCCCCCGAATCCACCTGCGCAAGCCTGACCACCGAGGGGGCCGTGGCAGCTGGCAGGGAGCAGATCAGGTCAGGAGGGCGGGGCCCCACGCTGTGCGTTAGTGCTCTCGAAGGTGTCCCTAGAGCTTCCTGCCCTCCGCCCACAGCCACGTGGGGACACGGCAGAGGGGGACCGTGTGTGGCCCTCCAGAGGCCTCCCCAGAACCTGACCCCAGCGCCCCTCCCGCTGGCACCCTGGTCTCAGGCCGCAGCCTCCAGAACCAGGAGGGAGAAGGGTCTGACGTTTCAGCCGCCCCGTCTGTCCGTGGGGCGTGGGACGACCCAGCCGCCAGCACGTGCCGTCCCCTCCGGCAGCTGCTCACAGGCCACTGACGCGGGTGCAGGACTCCCGAGGAGAGGGCAGCGGTGCCCACGGCCAGTGCGTCCCCGAGGGCGCCCGCCCCTCCAGGCCCGCGCGACGGTGCCTGGTGTCGTGGGGAGCAGCCACAGAGCGCCGCCCGACCTTCCGGAACAGACCGCTCACCTGCTGCAGGCACAGGAGCAGGGACAGCGCGTTGCGAAGCCTGTCATTCTGTCTCGTCCTGGTCATGGTCTCCTTGATGATGTCACCAAAGTGATGGTAATGCTGAGAGCGAAGACAGGCGTGCATCAGCACAGGGACGCGGCAAGCACAGACGCGTTACCACACCGTGTCCCCAACGTTGCGAACTCTAAGGACAGCCACGGAGCTCGAACCCCAGGACCTAGACGGATGTGGATCCCACTGGCCACCAGGCCCCGCGTCAGGGCCAGCGGGTGGGAGCACGTCCACAGGACCCGGGAAGCCGAAGCCATCAGGCAACAAGGTCCTGGGGCCAGCTGCAGTCCCAGGACTGGCTGGGCCCCTCCCACGGGGACGCTTCCTCCATGGGGAGGGCAGGGCCACCGGGCATGGAGGGCCGGGAGCAAGGGAGCGAGGCCTCTCAGAGCCACCGTGACGTGCCCCTGCCACGACTGCACCAGCCCGCAGACGCACAGCCCCGGGACCCTGCCGTCCCAAGATCGGCTGCACGCAGTCTCGGTAGTGACGAAAGCACGACACTGAGGGAACGGCTTTAAAAGACAGCACGTGATGTCCTGAGTGAAGAAACCCGCTAGACGCCAGGTGTGGGGAGAGACGACAGTGCCACAGAAACGCACACGTGACGCTAACGGGGACGCGGTCCCCACGCGCGCTGCGCTGGGCTCGTCTGCAGGAAGTGGTGGGGGCCACGAGAACCCAGGAAGACCGGGCAGCGGCCACCCGTGCTCTCCGTCCGTTTGGAATCTGTCACCCCGACTCTGTGTGTTGGCAGGACAGCAGTGGGCGGGGGAGGGGAGCCGGGCGGGGGGCTGGGGGGGGGGCAGGAGGGCCGCGCGGGCACCTTCAGATAGAACTGGTAGATTTCGGCGGCCGCGCTCAGGTCCAGCACGTTGTAGACGACAAGCTTGCAGAACACGGCCAGCATGTTCCTCCGGTGGAACAGCTCGTGGAGCTCGTCCGCGTCGTCCTCCTTGTAAATTCTGCTGGGGCCTGGGGAGACAGCACGCACCGGCCACGTCGTCCCGCGGCCCCCTCGTGGCTCAGCCGTGGGACAGCCGCGTGGCAGGCGAGCAGGGCGCGGCCGGGCACGGCGGGAAGTCTGATCCAGAGGCGCTCGCGGTCCGGGCATCGTTCCGGGGGCCGGTCGCGGGTCAGACCCGCCACCGGACGCCGTGGCCCCAACGGCACAGAGCCCGTGAGTGCCACGGGGTGCCTGTGTCTCCTGGTCCTGACCGCCTGCTCGGCGCTCCCCCAACCCTTCCGTGACCGCGTGAACACGGGAGACAGACACGTGCGGAGTGCAGCTCATCATCCCGGGTGGACAGCACCCCACGGTGCCCCGCTGCGCCCCACCCACACCTACCCTTATACCCCGGGGTTACCCCCCCATGCCCCCCGACCCCCCACCTACCCTTCCGCCCCGGGGTTACACCCCCCATCCCCCCTGACCCCCCACCTACCCTTCCGCCCCAGGGTTACCCCTCCGTCTCCCCACCACAGCCCCAGCTACCCTTCCACCCCGGGGTTATCCCCCCCCGTCCCCCCACCGTGGCCCCCACCTACCCTTCCACCCCAGGGTTACCCCCCCATCCCCCCCGACACCCCACCTACCCTTCCGCCCCGGGGTTACCCCCCCGTCCACCCCACCTACCCTTCCACCCCGAGGTTACTCCCTGTCACCCCACCACAGCCCCCACCTATCCTTCCACCCCGGGGTTACCCCCCCTGTCCCCCCACCATGGCCCCCACCTACCCTTCCTCCCCAGGGTTACCCTCCGATCCCCCCACTGCAGCCCCCACCTACCCTTCCACCCCAAGGTTACTCCCCTGTCCCCCCACCACAGCCCCCACCTACCCTTCCACCCCGGGGTTACCCCCCCCCGTCCCCCACCACGGCCCCCACCTACCCTTCCGCCCCAGGTTACAACCCCCATCCCCCCCGACCCCCCCACCTACCCTTCCGCCCCAGGGTTACCCCTCCGTCTCCCCACCACAGCCCCAGCTACCCTTCCACCCCAGGGTTACCCCCCCATCCCCCGACACCCCACCTACCCTTCCGCCCTGGGGTTACCCCCCCGTCCCCCCACCTACCCTTCCACCCGAGGTTACTCCCCTGTCACCCCACCACAGCCCCCACCTATCCTTCCACCCCGGGTTACCCCCCCTGGTCCCCCACCATGGCCCCCACCTACCCTTCCTCCCCAGGGTTACCCTCCGATCCTCCCACTGCAGCCCCCACCTACCCTTCCACCCAAGGTTACTCCCCTGTCCCCCCACCACAGCCCCCACCTACCCTTCCACCCCCGGGGTTACCCCCCCCGTCCCCACCACGGCCCCCACCTACCCTTCCTCCCCAGGGTTACCCTCCGATCCCCCCACTGCAGCCCCCACCTACCCCTCCACCCCAAGGTTACTCCCCCGTCACCCCACCGCGGCCCCCACCTACCCTTCCACCCCGGGGTTACCCCCCCCACTCTGTTCCCCCACCGCGGGCCCGCCCCTACCCTTCTTCCCTGGGGTTACCCCCCCACGGCCCTGGGGGGGCATACCTTCAGCCCCTGACTCCTCCAGAAACACGTGCTCCCTGACGAAGCTCAGCAGTTTGCCCTGCAGGATGTGGTCAGGCACAAAGAAGAGCAGCCCCAGGCCGGTGTCCTCGGGCCCCTGGTGGCTCAGGATGAGCAGCAGGTCGCACAGCAGGATGAAGGCCTGAGGGGGTGAGGGGGGGACCGAGCAGCCACAGGGACGTCATGCCCTGCCTGCCCCCGGCTGCCCCCCAACAGGCTCCCAGGGGTGGGCGACCCAGGGCTGGGCGGGACCCACAGTGCGGGGAGGGTACGGCGGCCGGCCCCTCGAAGACACCCCCCGCCTCGACCCCACCCTGCCCGTGACACAGGGTCCAACGAAACCAGCACACGGGACGCTTGGTGACGTCGAAAAGCTGCCGTCAGCCACCAGCGCACGAGGCTGACAGAGTGACGCGTCACACGCAGGCGGGAAAGACAGCCGCACACACGCAGCCTACAGGTAACAGCCAGCCACAGACGCTGCAGACCGGAAACGCAAATACACAACCGTGTGTGACCATCCCAGACACGACACGCACACGAGAAAGAAACTAGGACACCCGTGGGACCAACACAACATACGGACCAGACACGACACGCACGTGACACAACCCAAAGCACACAACACACACGCACGCGAAACACACCGCGTGCAGGTGACAGACGCGCCCCAACGCACAACACGCAGGCAACGACTCACACGGTGAGCGGAAACGTCTGCCCCATGCAGGCTCGCGACCAAAACCCGCAGTGACCAGGGGGCGCGGACACACAGTGTGACGGGGAGGGGGTCACGAAGGACGGAGCTCGGAGCCCGGAAAGGACACTCGGGCCCTGCTCCTCGGCCAGCGGGTCGGCCGCGACACGTGGTATCTGAGACCGCGACGGGGTCGCTCTCACATGCGCACGTTCACACGCGCCCCGAAGGAAGCAGCAGGTCACGAGCACACACGACACACCAAGCGCAGTGGCTTGTCCCGCGTCACGAAGCCGTTAGAAGCGCCTCCCCGCAGACGTGACATCGCCCTAAAGACTCTCCGCGTGCGGAAGCTGCCGACGCTCGGCGTCCAGGGCCCCACGCCAAATGTGTGTACTGCATGTAACCGGGGGGGGGGGGGGGGGGGGGGGGGGGGAAGGGGGGGGGGAAGGGGGGGGTGCGCACACGGGCTTATGCGAACGGGACGTTCACAGCGCGTTCGTGCGCGTAAGCGGACGCGTCACCTTGCGAGACGCGCGGTACGACGTGGAAACACCGTCACCGAAAACACGACCGGGCCCCGATCCGCACGGGCCTCTCTACCGCCCCTCCCCTTGTTCGGCCGCCCCGGGACCCGCCCCCTTGGGCGTCCCAGGGACGCACCCACCTTCTCACTCAGCACCTTGCTCTGGTGGCTCAGGTACACGCGGCAGGCCACGCAGAACTTCATCAGCCGCCTCCGCAAGTCCAGGAGCGCGTCCTGCCAGACAGCGACAGGGCAGGGGCCGCCCGTCAGGGGAGCCGGCCCTCCAGCCACAGCCTGACGCAGACGGACTGCCTTCGTCACCCCCACGTCCCCCCCAGCCCCCTCCCGTCTTTACCCCCGTGTCCCCCCCCCCCCGCGGCAACCCCCTCCCCCTTCCTCACCCCCACGTCCCCCCAGCCCCCTCCCCTGTCTTTACCCCCGTGTCCCCCCCCCCGCGGCAACCCCCTCCCCCTTCCTCACCCCCACGTCCCCCCAGCCCCCTCCCCTGTCTTTACCCCCGTGTCCCCCCCCCCCGCGGCAACCCCCTCCCCCTTCCCCACTTCCCACTGTCCCCTTCCCGCACTATCTCCCTCCCCCACCCCCCTTCTCGTCCCACTGTCTACCTCCGCCAGCCCCCGTGTCCCCCTCCCCTACCTCCCTCTGTCCCCCACACCCCTCCCCACCTGCCATCCTCCCACATGCTCCTCCTCCCCCCCCCCCCGCCCCCACCCCGTCTGTCCTTCGTCATGAGGAATTAGGGCTGAACCTCTCCAGGCAGCCATAAATACGGCCCCAAAGCACGGCTGACTTCAAGCTACCCTTGGTTTGGCCAGCAACCAAGGTCAAGGGTCCCACCCAGCAAACACGGGGCAGGTGCTCAGACAGGATCTAAACCCAGCTCCCTGTGGCAGGCGGACAGGTTGGAGGGCCGTGTCGGCCGGGGCCCTAGGTCAGCTCTTGGCTCAGATCCCAGGAGCCCAGGCCTGACCCCAGGGTTTCACACGCGAGGCAGTGGTGGGGGCGGACGCCTGTCCAAGCGGTGACCCTGTCCCCCGTCCCCAGCCTGCCGCATCCGTCACAGACAACTGGAATCCACATACTCGCACCTGCTCCCCCCCACCGCCCCTCACCTGCCCCCCCACCGCCCTGCACCTGCCCCTCCACCACCCCTCACCTGCCTACACCTGCACCTACTCCCCCACCGCCCCTCACCTGCCCACACCTGCACCTGCACCTGCACCTCTTGGCCCCTCACCCACACCCGACCCCTCACAGCCCCTCGCCTGCCCACACCCGCACCGGACCCCTCCCAACCCCTCGCCCACCTGAGGCGGCAGCCGGTCCGTGGCTGCAACAATCTGCCACAGGAGCGCATAGTAGGTGCACTGCAGTGCACAGTGGATGACCTACGGGACACGAGGCCTGTCATGGAGTTGGGGACACGGACGGGACACCCACCTGCGGATGCTCCCCTGCACAAGACCCTGAGCCCTCACCGGGACCTGCTTCCCGCCAGACCTCTCCCCGCCCCCCCCGCCCCCCCCCACCCCCTCCCCGCCACCAGGACCCTACCGGGACCCTCCTCCCCGGGATCCGTCCTTCTCCCCCAGGACCTCCCGCCTCCCTGCGCCTCAGGACCCGCTCCCACACCAGCCCCCTCCCCCCACCAGCGCCCTCCCCTGACCCCGTGGCCCTCACCTCGGTGGGCATGCTGCCCTGGTGCCTGCGCAGGGTCAGCAGACTGTCCATCTTCTCGTACAGGTTCCAGCTGCTGAGGTCGTGCGTGCTGGCCAGAAGCGGGGGTCTCAGGGCCCACCTCGGCCCGCGACCCCAGCGTCCCCGAGGCGAGCCGCCCACACCCGGTCCGCAGCCCCCGGAGCCACAGGACCACCTCCCTGCAGACGGAGGGGCACCCGCCCCGGATGGCCGAGGCGGCCCCTCCGGGGCACTGCGGCGCGGGCGTGGCCCAGGCGGTCCCGGCTCCCGCACACGCGGCTCAGGGCCCCAGACGGGCAGGACGGGCTCCCGGGGAACCCGCAGCCACCCGGCCCACCCCGGGGACACCCCTCAGGCCCTGAACGCCCCTCGCCTCACCCGGGACACAGGAACACGGCTCAGAGTGAGACAGTGCGGACGCTGCTGGGGGGTCACGTGTGCCCCCGCCGAGGGAGCCGGCCGTGTCACCCCACTCACCTGTAGAAAGCCACCAGTCTCCGCAGCGTCGAGCAGATGCGACCCATCTCATGGTGTCCCAGGAACTGGCCTTGTTTCTACACAGCAGGGAGAGGGCAAGGGGGTGGCCGCCTGACACACGTGTCCCAGGCGGGGCTCCCGGGGCCCTGGGCCCTGGCTTCGAGCCGGCCCTCCATCCTGGGAGCCTCCTCTCTTGCTACTTCCCGGAAGGCGGCTCTTTAAACTCTCCTCCGGTCGGGACGTGGTACCCCAGGCCACTCTGCCTCCAGCCTCGCAGAAAAGGGGGGGGAGGGTGGGACAGTCCCCAAACCCGCGTGCGCGGACGACGAGAAGAACGGAAACGGCCCGAGATCCGCCGTCTCCCAGCGCTTCAGGCGCGGCCCCGTGAGGAACCCACTACAGGAACTGGATTTCCCACTTTGCAGCGGGCAGAACACACAGGGGAGCGTGTCGCGGACCCCCAGCCCCCCCCCAAATTCATGGCAGGCCCTCGGCTGGGGGCCGCAAGAGGAACCGGGAGCCCCGCCTGTGGCGACGGGTCCTCAGAAGGACAGTGCCTAAAGCGGGGCTGGACACCTGGTCCACAGGTCACGTGGCCCTCGGCCCGTCGGTGCCAATAAAGTTTTATCAGCACACGGCCCAGTCACGTGATACGTGTGTGCTCTCGGACTATCCCCCCGGGAACAGGATGAACCCCCCCCCACCCCACCCCCGCAAAAGCGCTCGTGACGTGGCGCTTTACAGAAACCCTCTGCCCGAGCGTACGCGAGCCACGGCCTCGGTCAGACTGGGTCCGCTGTGGGCTCACGGGGCTCCCCTGGGGGAAAGCGAGGCCCATGTGTGACCCCCCCCATCTCCCCCCTCCCAGGGGACAGAAGCCCCCACCGGAGGTGCGGGGTGAACGGCAGGGGCGCAGAGAACCCACCCTGCGTCCCCAGAGACCAAGAGCCGGTCCCCGGGTTCGCTGAGCCGACCCCCAACAGGCGCCCGACGACGAAACGCCGAGGGCTGAGGCTGAGCGTCCTCGGCCGGCGCGGGGCCCGCCTCGGTGGAGGTCTCCCCACCCCCCCGCACGACACGCCGCACACCCACGCCCGCCCGCGACACCTCCGCGTCTCCACCCCCGCCCCCGCGTCCCACGCCCCGCCCCCACGGCCGGCACCTCGTGTTGGAGGAACACGTCGAGCAGCGGCGTCAGCGCGTCCACCAGCATGTCCACCAGCCGGCTGCAGGCGGGGGCGGCCTGGCAGTGGGCGGTGCCCCCCTCGCAGCAGTAGGCGCCGTAGGCGCGGGCACAGGCCTCCAGCACCGCCACGTCCGAGTGCCGCTGCACGAGGCAGTCCAGCTCCAGCAGGGCCGAGTCCAGGTACTGTGGGAGGCGGGGTGGGGGGCAGACGACCGCTCAGGGACCGTGGCACGGGGCCGACGGGAGAGGTCGGGGGGGGGGGGGGGGGTCATGGCAGTGAGGGGAAAGGTCGGGGAGGTCATGGGGTTGAGGGGGGAAAGATCCGGGGTAAGGGAGTCATGGCACCGAGGGTAAGGGTCGGGAGGTCGTGGGGTCATGGCAGTGAGGGGGAGAGGTTGGGGAGGTCATGAGGTTGAGGGGGAAAGATCCGGGGTCAAGGGGTCATGGCACTGACAGGAAAGGCCAGGTGTCAGGGGTTATGGCACTGAGGGGGAAAGGTCGGGGAGGTCATGGGGTTGAAGGGGGAAAGATCCGGGGTCAGGGGGTCATGGCCCCGAGGGGAAGGGTCGGGAGGTCGTGGGGTCATGACAGTGAGGGGAAAGGTCGGGGGTCATGGCACCGAGGGAGAGAGGTCGGGAGGTCGTGGGGTCATGGCACCAAGGGGGAGAGGTCGGGGAGGTCATGAGATGGAGGGAGGAAGATCCAGGGTCATGGGGTCATGGCGTTGATGGGAAAGGTTGGGGGTCACAGGTCATGGCATTGACGGGAAAAGTCAGGGGTCAGGGGTCATGACAGAGGGGGGGGAAGGTTGAGAGGTCATGGGGTTGAGGGGGAAAGGTCAAGACATCATAGGGTTGAGGGGGAAAGATCCAGGGTCAGGGGGTCATGGCACTGACCAGGAAAGGCCAGGGGTCAGGGCACTGAGGGGAAAGGTCGGGGAGATCATGGGGGTGAAGGGGGAAAGATCCGGGGTCGTGGGGTCATGGCACCAAGGGGAAAGGTCGGGGAGGTCACAGAGTCAAGCAGGAAACTGCCGGGGAAAGGTCAGGCTATTGAGGGGGAAAGCCTGGGGATGCCTGGGTCAAGGGGAAAGGTCATAGTTCAGAGAGTTGAGGGATAAAGGGCCTGGGAGAAGGTCAGAGGTTAGGGGATGTCAGGAGCCAGAAGAAGGGGCCAGGTAGGGTCATGAGGGGCACATGGGGCCAAGAGGAAGAGGTCATGGGAACTGTGAGTCTAGGTGTCTGGACCCTCCCACCACTATGGGTGATGGCTGCACCTGTGGTGGGGACAGCGTGGGCAGAATGTTCCAGTAGCCGCCTGGGCCCCCAGCGTCCCCCTCAGATCCCACCTCTCCTGCCCCCCGCCCCGACCGTACCCACACGCAGAGCACAGCACACAAGCTCCCGGGGCTTTACCAGTTTCTGTGCGCACGGGCACCCTGAGGACCAGACCCCAGGGCGCCACCCAGAACCAGGCATCTGACCTTCACGCCATGAAAACTCGAGACAGCGGTCGGTGCCTCTGTCTTCACAGCCCTGCCGGTCCTGCCCTGTCATCGGGCCCCACCACCCACCTCGAGCTGCAGGGAGGCATTGACCAGGTGACCCAGACACCCCCAGACGGGGCCCGGGCCACCGCCCTGGACAGGGGGACGCTCCACCAGCACAGACCAGCACGAAAGAGCAGCCTCGGAGGCGTGACGCCCCAGGCCTCAGGAGGGTGGCAGGACACAGGGGCAGACGATGATGTGGTGGCCGCCGTGCCCCACGCCTGAAGCCCGGGGAGGGGGACCGCGGCCCCCACGGGCAGAACGCAGGGGGGAGGGGCGGAGTCCCGTGACTCACCGAGCCCAGGCCGTCCTTGTCATACACGTCCAGGTTGCAGTACTGCGGAATCTGCAGGAGGGGCGTCACCTTCTCCTTGTCCGCGGCGAACTGCGCACAGAGCAGGCGTGAACGGGCCTTCCTGGCCTCCCCGCGCCCCCTGCCGCCTCCCGGCCCGCCCCCGCGCCCCCCCCCCCGCGCCCCCCGCCGCCTCCCCGCCTCCCCGCCCCCTGACCTTCCCCACTCCGCACCTTGGACAGCAGCTGGGGCAGCACCTTCACAAAGTGTCGGCTCATGCTGGCACGCTCACGCCAGCGGCGGGTCCCGTCCACCTCCCTGGCAGCCTGTGGGCAGAGCGAGCGTGGCCTGAGCCCACGGCCGACCCGTGTGAGTCTCACGGTGGCCCTGGGACCGGCCGACACGGGCCCAGATCACACCCAGGCAGCGCTGCCCCCACATCACAGGTGTAGCTCCAGAGTGCTACTCTGGGGTTTTGTTCCAGATACGCTAGTTCACGTGCGCGGAAACCGTCAAGAAACACTGAGTCGTCTCCCCCAAGTTCATGCCTTACGGCTCACCCTCGTCCGGTAGGACTGGGGTGTCGTTAAAAAGAGACATCAGAGGACAGAGCCAGACACGTGCACAGGGGAGGACGTGACAGCCACATGAAAATAGAAGCAAGGACAGCAGGGACGTGGCCAAAAGCCCGGGGATGCCTGGAGCCCCACAAGCTGGAAGAGGCAGGAAGGACCCTCCCCTGGAGCCTCTGGAGGGAGCACAGCCCTGCCTGGATCTCCGTGGCCCTTCCCTGGCTAGGTGTCAGGGGTCCTGTCCTGCCTGCATCTCAGGGGTCCTGCCCTGCCTAGATCTCAGTGGTGCTGACTGGATCTCAGTGGCCCTGCCCTGCCTGGATCTCAGTGGTCCTACCTGGAACTTAGTGGCCCTGCCCCTCCTGGATCTCCGTGGTCCTGCCCCTCCTGGTTCTCAGCGGCCCTGCCCTGCCCTGCCTGGATCTCAGCGGCCCTGCCCTGCCTGGATCAGTGGTCCTGCCCCTCCTGGGTCTCAGGGGTCCTGCCTCCCCTCGATCTCAGTGGCCCTGCCCTGCCTGGATCTCAGCGGCCCTGCCCCTCCTGGATCTCAGCAGCCCTGCCCCTCCTGGATCTCAGTGGTCCTGCCTCTCCTGCATCTCAGGGATCCTGCCCCGCTTGGATCTCAGTAGTCCCACCCCTCATGGATGTCAATGGCCCTGCCCCACCTGGATCTCAGCAGCCCTGCCCACCCTGGATCTCAGTGGTCCTGCCCCTCGTGGATCTCAATGGTCCTGCCCTTCCTCAATCTCAGCGGCCCTGTCCTCATGGATCCCAGTGGCCCTGCCCTGCCTGAATCTCAGTGGCCCTGCCCTGCCTGGATCTCAGGGATCCTGCCCCACCTGGATCTCAGAGGCCTTGCCCTGCCTGGATCTCAGGGGTCCTGCCCTGCCTGGATCTGGCCAGCCCTGCCCTGCCTGGATGTCAGACTCCTCTTCTCCAGAGCTGGGGCAGGACGCCCAACCCCCGTGGTCCTATGTCCACTCGGGTGTGATCTTCTGTCCCAGCAGCACCAGAGACCCACACAGAGACGATTCGGGGGCTGGCTGACACACTGCCGTGTCCGGTGTGAACCAGGCGGGGGGACTGTGGGGTGCCCCCCCGGGGAGGCGGACGGCTCACACGGGAACAGCTGGCAGAGGGCTGGCAGCGGCAGGAGGGGCGGGCAGGAGCTGGGAGGCACAGTCAGCGAGACCTACCTGGGTGGCCGGGAGCCCCGCCCGCAGAGCCAGCGGCCCAGTGAGCAGCTAGCGTGCCAAGCACAAGGCAGCAAGCGATCGCGCGGCCGCGCGGGTGGGGGTGGGGGAGCCCCGCGAGCCCGAGGCCGCAGCGGGCACCCCCAGAGCCCCGGCACTGACAGCAAGGGCGCAGCAGCCACAGCCAGCGGTCAGCACAGGGAACGAAGCGCATCCGGGCGGGGGCAGGGGTGGCACTGACTCTCTTGCCCAGTTCGCGGCCAGCAGGGGGGTGGCCCTCTGCGGCCTGTCGCACGGCGGCCACGAGGATCTCGATGAGGACTCTCTCCTGCTGGCTCGTCAGCGCTGCAAGGAGACGGGGTCCGGTCAGCGCCCTCCGAGCCTCACGGGGACACACGGCGCTCTGGCCGCCGCAGGGCTCTGAGGGGCCTCGGGGAGCCGGGCGCGGGGCGAGCACAGGCCGACGGCTCGTGGGCTCAGTGACACACAGACCAGAGCCCCCGGGGCCAGCCCTCCGCTCAAACCGCACACAAAGGGACCGCCTGTCACCCGTTCAGGTCAACGTGGGACCTGGCGCTGGCCCGGGCTGGGACAGACGCACACGTCCTCAGGGCAGCACCCGATGGGGACCGCAGACTGGGGTTCACCTGGCTTTGCCCCAAAATGCTAGGACGCGGGTCTGAAACCATCCAGCTGACCACACGTCTGCTCACGGAGCGTTCTGCACTGGCTTTCGCTCCAAAGTCACACCCACGCGGAACCTCACAAAGGGACCTTGTGGGAAAATCGAATCCTTGCACATGTGATTAAGTGAAAGACCCAAGATGAGGTCAGCCTGGATGAGGGTGGCCCTAACCCCAGGGACAAATGTCCTTATAAGAGACAGAAAACGACACAGACACAGAAGAAGCCCTGTGGAGGGGCGGGGACAGACGGGGGAGACGCAGCCATAATCCCAGGGATGCCTGGAGCCCCAGAAGCTGGAAGAGGCAGGGAGGACCCTCCCCTGGAGCCTCTGGAGGGAGCACAGCCCTGCCTGGATCTCAGTGCTCCTGCCCCTCCTGGATCTCAGTGGCCCTGCCCTACCTGGATCTCAGGGGTCCTGCCTCTCCTGGATCTGTGTTCGTACCCCACCTGGATATCAGGGGTCCTGCCCCTCCTAGATCTCAGTGGCCCTGCCCTACCTGGATCTCAGGGGTCCTGCCCTGCCTGGATCTGTGTTCGTACCCCACCTGGATATCAGGGGTCCTGCCCCTCCTAGATCTCAGGGGTCCTGCCCCTCCTGGATCTCAGTGGCCCTGCCCTACCTGGATCTCAGGGGTCCTGCCTCTCCTGGATCTGTGTTCGTACCCCACCTGGATATCAGGGGTCCTGCCTCTCCTGGATCTCAGTGGCCCTGCCCTGCCTGGATCTCAGGGGTCCTGCCCTGCCTGGATCTGTGTTCGTACCCCACCTGGATATCAGGGGTCCTGCCCCTCCTAGATCTCAGGGGTCCTGCCCCTCCTGGGTCTCAGTGGCCCTGCCCTGCCTGGATCTCAGTGGCCCTTCCCTGCCTGGATCTCAGGGGTCCTGCCCCTCCTGGATCTCAGTGGTCCTGCCTCTCCTGGATCTCAGGGGCCCTGCCCCTTCTGGATCTCAGTGGTCCTGCCCTGCCTGCATCTCAGGGGCCCTGGCCTGCCTGGATCTCAGGGGCCCTGCCCCTCTTGGATCTCAGGGGCCCTGACCCTCCTGGATCTCAGCGGTCCTGCCCTGCCTGATTCTCAGGGGCCCTGGACTGCCTGGATCTCAGGGGCCCTGCCCCTCCTGGATCTCAGTGGCCCTTCCCTGCCTGGATCTCAGGGGTCCTGCCCCTCCTGGGTCTCAGGGGTCCTGCCCCTCCTGGGTCTCAGGGGTCCTGCCCCTCCTGGATCTCAGTGGCCCTGCCCTGCCTGGATCTCAGTGGCCCTTCCCTGCCTGGATCTCCGTGGTCCTGCCCCTCCTGGATCTCAGTGGAACTGCCCTGCCTGGATTTCAGGGGTCCTGCCCCTCCTGGGTCTCAGTGCCCTTCCCTGCCTGGATCTCAGTGACCCTGCCCTGCCTGGATCTCAGGGGTCCTGCCCTGCTTGGATCTCAGTGACCCTGCCCTGCCTGGATCTCAGGGGCCCTGCCCCTCCTGGATCTCAGGGGCCCTGCCCCTCCTGGATCTCAGTGGCCCTGCCCTGCCTGGATCTCAGGGTCCCTGTCCTGCCTGGATCTCAGTGACCCTGCCCTGCCTGGATCTCAGTGACCCTGCCCCTCCTGGATCTCAGTGGCCCTGCCCCTCCTGGATCTCAGTGGCCCTGCCCCTCCTGGATCTCAGTGGCCCTGCCCTGCCTGGATCTCAGTGACCCTGCCCTGCTTGGATCTCAGTGACCCTGCCCTGCCTGGATCTCAGGGCTCCTGCCCTGCCTGGATCTCAGTGGTCCTGCCCTGCCTGGATCTCAGTGGCCCTGCCCCTCTTGGATCTCAGGGGCCCTGACCCTCCTGGATCTCAGCGGTCCTGCCCTGCCTGCAACTCAGGGGCCCTGGCCTGCCTGGATCTCAGGGGCCCTGCCCCTCCTGGATCTCAGCGGCCCTGCCCTGCCTGGATCTCAGGGGTCCTGCCTCTCCTGGATCTCAGTGGCCCTGCCCTGCCTGGATCTCAGGGGTCCTGCCCTGCCTGGATTTCAGGGGTCCTGCCCCTCCAGGGTTTCACTGGCCCTGCCTTGCCTGGATCTCAGTGGCCCTGCCCTGCCTGGATCTCAGGGGTCCCGCCCCTCCTGGATCTCAGTGGCCCTTCCCTGCCTGGATCTCAGTGGCCCTGCCCCTCCTGGATCTCAGGGGTCCTGCCCCTCCTGGGTCTCAGTGGCCCTGCCCTGCCTGGTTCTCAGTGGTCCTGCCCTGCCTGGATCTCCGTGGTCCTGCCTCTCCTGGATCTCCGTGGTCCTGCCCTGCCTGGATCTCAGTGGTCCTGCCCTGCCTGGGTCTCAGTGGTCCTGCCCCTCTTGGATCTCAGGGGCCCTACCCTGCCTGCATCTCAGGGGCCCTGGCCTGCCTGCATCTCGGGGGCCCTGCCCTGCCTGGATCTCAGGGGTCCTGCCCCTCCTGGGTCTCAGGGGCCCTGCCCTGCCTGGATCTCAGTGGCCCTGCCCTGCCTGGATCTCAGTGGCCCTTCCCTGCCTGGATCTCAGGGGTCCTGCCCCTCCTGGGTCTCAGTGGTCCTGCCCTCCTGGGTCTCAGGGGTCCTGCCCCTCCTGGGTCTCAGTGGCCCTGCCCTGCCTGGATCTCAGTGGCCCTTCCCTGCCTGGATCTCAGGGGTCCTGCCCCTCCTGGGTCTCAGTGGTCCTGCCCTCCTGGGTCTCAGGGGTCCTGCCCCTCCTGGGTCTCAGTGGCCCTGCCCTGCCTGGATCTCAGTGGCCCTTCCCTGCCTGGATCTCCGAGGTCCTGCCCCTTCTGGGTCTCAGGGTCCTGCCCCTCCTGGATCTCAGAGTTCCTGCCCCTCCTGGGTCTCAGTGGCCCTTCCCTGCCTGGATCTCAGGGGTCCTGCCCCTCCTGGGTCTCAGTGGTCCTGTCCCTCCTGGGTCTCAGGGGTCCTGCCCCTCCTGGGTCTCAGTGGCCCTGCCCTGCCTGGATCTCCGTGGTCCTGCCCCTTCTGGATCTCCGTGGTCCTGCCCCTTCTGGATCTCAGTGGCCCTGCCCCTACTGGATCTCAGGGGCCCTGCCCCTCCTGCATCTCCGTGGTCCTGCCTCTCCTGGATCTCAGTGGACCTGCCCCTCCTGGATCTCAGTGGACCTGCCCTGCTTGGATCTCAGGGGTCCTGCCCTGCTTGGATCTCAGTGACCCTGCCCTGCTTGGATCTCAGTGACCCTGCCCTGCCTGGATCTCAGGGGCCCTGCCCCTCCTGGATCTCAGGGGCCCTGCCCCTCCTGGATCTCAGGGGCCCTGCCCCTCCTGGATCTCAGTGGCCCTGTCCTGCCTGGATCTCAGGGTCCCTGCCCTGCCTGGATCTCAGTGGCCCTGCCCTGCCTGGATCTCAGGGGTCCTGCCCCTCCTGGGTCTCAGTGGTCCTGCCCTCCTGGGTCTCAGGGGTCCTGCCCCTCCTGGGTCTCAGTGGCCCTGCCCTGCCTGGATCTCAGTGGCCCTTCCCTGCCTGGATCTCAGTGGCCCTGCCCCTCCTGGATCTCAGGGGTCCTGCCCCTCCTGGGTCTCAGTGGCCCTGCCCTGCCTGGATCTCAGTGGCCCTTCCCTGCCTGGATCTCCGTGGTCCTGCCCCTCCTGGGTCTCAGTGGTCCTGCCCCTCCTGGATCTCAGAGTTCCTGCCCCTCCTGGGTCTCAGTGGCCCTTCCCTGCCTGGATCTCAGGGGTCCTCCCTCCTGGGTCTCAGTGGTCCTGCCCCTCCTGGGTCTCAGGGGTCCTGCCCCTCCTGGGTCTCAGTGGCCCTGCCCTGCCTGGATCTCCGTGGCCCTTCCCTGCCTGGATCTCCGTGGTCCTGCCCCTTCTGGATCTCAGTGGCCCTGCCCCTACTGGATCTCAGGGGCCCTGCCCCTCCTGCATCTCCGTGGTCCTGCCTCTCCTGGATCTCAGTGGCCCTGCCCCTCCTGGATCTCAGGGGTCCTGCCCTACCTGGATCTCAGGGGTCCTGCCCCTCCTGGATCTCAGTGGTCCTGCCCTGCCTGCATCTCAGGGGCCCTGCCTCTCCTGAATCTCAGTGGCCCTGCCCCTCCTGGATCTCAGGGGTCCTGCCCCTCCTGGGTCTCAGTGGTCCTGCCCCTCCTGGATCTCAGTGGTCCTGCCTCTCCTGGATCTCAGTGGCCCTGCCCTACCTGGATCTCAGTGGTCCTGCCCCTCCTGGATCTCAGTGGACCTTCCCTGCCTGGATCTCAGTGGCCCTGCCCCTCCTGGATCTCAGTGGCCCTGCCCTACCTGGATCTCAGTGGTCCTGCCCCTCCTGGATCTCAGTGGACCTGCCCTGCCTGGATCTCAGGGGCCCTGCCCCTCCTGGATCTCAGTGGCCCTGCCCTGCCTGGATCTCAGTGGCCCTGCCCTGCCTGGATCTCAGGGTCCGTGTCCTGCCTGGATCTCAGTGACCCTGCCCTGCCTGGATCTCAACAGCCCTGCCCCTCCTGGATCTCAGTGGCCCTGCCCTGCTTGGATCTCAGTGACCCTGCCCTGCCTGGATCTCAGGGCTCCTGCCCTGCCTGGATCTCAGGGGCCCTGCCCCTCCTGGATCTCAGCGGCCCTGCCCTGCCTGGATCTCAGTGGCCCTGCCCTGCCTGGATCTCAGGGTCCCTGTCCTGCCTGGATCTCAGTGGCTCTGCCCTGCCTGGATCTCAGGGTCCCTGTCCTGCCTGGATCTCAGCAGTCCTGCCCCTCCTGGATCTCAGCAGCCCTGCCCCTTCTGGATCTCAAGATCCTGCCTGGATCTCAGTAGTCCTGCCCTGCCTGGATCTCAGTGGCCCTGCCCCTCCTGGATCTCAGAGATCCTGCCCCCCCTGGATCTCAGCGGTCCTGTCCTGCCTGTATCTCAGACTTCTGGTTTCCAGACCTAAGACAGGATGGATTCCTATTTAACCACTGGGTTTGAGATCATGTGTCACAGCCAGCCTGAGAATGTCACACAAGGGTCTCCTGCCTAGTCTGTCATGTCCTGGAGCTAGCCCTATGAGCCCAGGCATAGCAGGAGCAGGCCCACCGTCAGAGCCAAGAAACGCAGACCACACAGCTGGGCCCCAGAGATTTCAGTCAGAGGAAAGGAGGCATCCCCATGACAAAGAAACAGGCCCCTTCAGGGACCCCAAGGAGCACGGTCAGAGCTGCGGGTCCCTCCAGGAACGTGACAGGCCTGGGCTACGTCATAAATGGCACCGGGACTCCTGGCTGTGGCCGACGACACCTGTGTCTGCTGAGGGGAGTTCGGCAGGGAGGACGGGCTGTCTCCTGGGCCTGGAGGGGCAGGCGAGGGCACCCCAGCTGCTTGGGGGCTCATCCGCTGGGCACTCTGCCCACCGTGCACCCTGACTCTGGGGCCCGGTCTTTGGGCTTCAGTGGCCCCCAGGCTGATCCTCTTATGGCAAGTCAGTCTGTGGCCCTCGTCCTGTGGACCCCACACTAGAGCCCTGTGACACCCCAGCCTCGAGGCCTGAGGACCCCTCACCGCAGGAAAGCATGGGTATGCTCCCCAAGCAGCCACTCAGGGAGCGGGTGCAGCACAGGAGGCTCGACAGGGCTGTGTCACTGCCTATATGGACAGACACTTGGCAGGACGGAAGCCTGGGGGCAGTGGGACATGGGGAGGAGGGAACAGTGAGACACCAGGAGGGGACAGCAGGACATGGGGGGGGACAGCAGGACACGGGGCAGCACAGCAAGTCACAGAGGAATAGGGATGTCAGGACACGGGACAGCAGGACAGGGGAGACAGCAGGACACGGGGGACAGCGGGACACGGACAGCAGGACACGGGGGACAGCGGGACACGGGGGACAGCGGGACACGGGGGACAGCGGGACACGGGGGACAGCAGGACACAGCAGTTGGTGGGTCACAAAGGAACAGGGATGGCAGGACACGGGGACAGCGGGGGACAGCAGGACACAGGGATGGAAGGACACAGGGGACAGCGGGACACAGGACAGCAGGACACAGGGACGGAAGGACACAGGGAGACAGCAGGACACGGGGGACAGCGGGACACAGGGACAGAAGGACACGGGACAGCGGGACACAGGGGGCAGCGGGACACAGCAGCCGGTGGGTCACAGAGGAACAGGTACGGCAGGACGGGGGGATGGTGTGCCTGGCAGGGACGGCCGGGAGGCCAGCGGGATCGCTGGCCCCCATCCACGACTCAGAGCCGGCCTCTGGCCACGCTCACCTTGGCGCCCGCCACGTGGCTCCAGCAGCAGGGCCGTCATGCACTCCCAGTTCCGGACCAGGGCGGGCGCCGCGTCCCACAGGCCGTCCACCAGGTATGGGACGTGTCTGTGGAACTGACAGGGACGGGCCACACGTGTAAAGTCGTGACGACGCGGAAGGAAAGACACGATGATGTTACAGGAGCACGCGATACGTGGGACGGGGGACACTGAGGACACAGGGCACGTGTGATGACACAGGCAGGGGGACGTGTGAGGACGCAGGGGGACACATGACAGCACGACGTAGAAGGAATGCGTGACAAGGGCGAGAAGGATACGTGACAACATGGGGGGACACGTGACGATGGGGGACGTGTGATGACACAGAAAGGACACGCGACGTGAGGGGCGTGTGATGACAAAGGAGACTTGTAATGACACAGGCAGACACCTGATGACACAGGGGACGTGTGACAACCAGGGGTGGACACGTGGTGACACCTGGTGGAGGGGACACGTGAGGACATGGGCAGGAACGGCCCCCTCCCCGACCCACCCGTGTGGTGGACACGTGAGGACAAACGGGGACACCCACCCAGAGCCCTGACGCCCATGTGCCTGTGGCAGGCGTTCACACAGGAAGCAAGCCCCGCGTCAGCCGGACGCAGGACGCGGCACGGGACACGGGACACGGGGCGTGGGACACGGGACGTGGCATGCAACGTGGGCTGCAGGACACGGGTCCAGGTCCCTCCCGCGACTCGGACAACCCGGCCCCGGGCCCTGTGCTGCCACACCCTCACCTCGCCCTGCAAGTAAAAGTCGATGAGCGTCTTCATGTTCTGGATGTTTCTGTCAAACTCGTCGGGAGGGTTTTGACCAAAGAAACCTTCTTGGGGCGGAGGGGCCAGGAGCCTAGTGGGATCAGAAAGAGCGACCCCAGCATCAGCCTGGACGGGGGGCTCCCCGCACCTGCTGGTGCCCGAGGTCCTGTGGCTCCCTGCACGCACACGTGCAACGCAGTGAGCTGGGGAGCAGGCACGCCAGGAGGCCGCGGGCGCAGGACACGGCCCATGGAGGAAAGCTCTAGAATGACTTCTGTCTGTCCGACCCCACTGCCAGCTCAGGCCAGCACTGCAGTGGGAACAGACGACAGGGCTGCCCCCTGTTGCCACACGTCAAACCCCCAAAGGACGCGGACCCCCGCCTGAACGCAGACCCATTAGGGAGCGCGAGACAGCCAGATGGCCCAGGACAGGACCTCAGGCCGGTGGGGGCCCTCGAGGGGGCCTCTACCACCTGGTCAGACCAATGCGGGAAGGGGCGCGCCTGTAACGCGGATCAAGTCCATCTACCCCCAGCCACGCGCGTCCTTTGCGCTGGTGTTTCCATCCATCCTGTCCTGTGCCTCGGGGCCCACACCTGCTGTCCTGTGCAAGCCCTGCTCAGGGGCCCTGCTGTTCCCCTGGTCCCTGGGGCCTCCCGCTGCCCCCACCCTCCTCCATCTGCGAGTCCGCCTGGCAGGACGCGGGAGCCCCCCCCCCCCCAAACATCACGGTGACATCACAGCCCTGGAGACACCGTCACGTGTTCCGGCCTTACCTCTTACAGATGAGCTCGCCCGCGGCGGTCGCCATGGGCCTGTAGGCCGCGTACACGAACTGGAACAAGAAGACGTACTCCATGGATGAGAACACGCCCACGTAGTGCCTGAGGGGAGGCGCGCGTGAGTCCGGGGCCCGTGCACGCGGGACACGGCCACAGGCGTCTGTCCCCGCGGAGAGCAAAGGGAGGCTCTTCGCTAAATCGAGGGCCCCAACCTCGGCTTCCCCTAGACATGCCCCCCGCCCCTGCAGTTCCTGCCGGACCGAGCTCCCCTGGGGCGGCCCATGTCCTAGGACAGGAGCTGAGGCCACGCGAGAAGGACCCACGTGAGCCAAGACAACGTGAGCAGCCTCCTGGGAAGGCCTCCCCCCCGCAGGGCCTCCGTGTCTGGGTTCCTTCCCCTCCAGCCAACTGCTAGCCCCAAAGGAAGGGAAAACCACTCTGTCCTCTCCCACGTGTGCACCTGAGCCACCTGTCACCTGACCCTCCCCAGGAGCAGCGCTCTTGACTCCAAGCAGGCGACCGAGAGGGGGCGCACACGCAGGGGCAGAGGGAGACCCCGTGGGGGCCCACACGCAGGGGTACACATGGAGAGGCGGCGGACGACCCCACAGGCGTGCACACGCAGGGGCGCATAAGGAGAGGCAGGAGGCGACCCCGCGGGGGCGCACACGGAGAGGCAGGAGGCGACCCCGCGGGGGTGCACACGGAGAGGCAGGAGGCGACCCCGCGGGAGCGCACACGGAGAGGCAGGAGGCGACCCCGCGGGGGCGCACACGGAGAGGCAGGAGGCGACCCCGTGGGGGCGCACACAGAGGGGCGCATACGGAGAGGCAGGAGGTGACCCCGTGGGGGCGCACACGCAGGGGCGCATACAGAGGCAACAGGCGACCCCGCGGGGGCGCGCTTGGAGGGGCAGCGGGCGACCCCACAGGGGTACACACGCAGGGGCGCATATGCGGGGGCAGCGGGCGACCCCGCAGGGGCGCATACGGAGAGGGGAGGCAACCTTCCGGGGGCGCACACGGAGAGGCAGGAGGCGACCCCGCGGGGGCGCACACGGAGAGGCAGGAGGCGACCCCGCGGGGGCGCACACAGAGGGGCGCATACGGAGAGGCAGCAGGCGACCCCGCGGGGGCGCACTTGGAGGGGCAGCAGACGACCCCACAGGGTGCACACGCAGGGGCGCATACGCGGGAGCAGCGGGCGCACACACAGGGGTGCATACGTAGAGGCAGCAGGCAACCGCGTGGGACGCACACGCAGGGGCAACTATGCAGGGCCAATCACTGATGCGCAGCAGGCGGGCACACAGGGGGCGACCACGGACAGGAGGCAGATGTCCACGGGCACCCATACTGGGAGCAGTCAGGGGATGAGTGGGGGACACCCCTGACACCACCTGGGGGGACGTCACCAGTGTGACCGTTTATCCAAAAGCATCCAGTGAACCCGCGTGAGCAGAGCACAGCGATGTGCAAACACAGCCGCAGGGACGTTCCCACACCGGCAGAAACACAGGCAGGTGGCCTACCCGCCTCCCGGTCTGGGCTTTGAACGATGGTGGACGACCTCTGATGCCTGGGGGACAACCCCAGGGGACGCCTGCGTTTGTCCTCGGGGTTCTGGGCACACAAGGAGCACCCTTGGGGGGTCCAAGTCAGCCCTGAGCTTGACTTGTCCAAGTCAAACCCCAAAGCCGCCTGGTTCAGTGCAACGTGGGGCACACGGGCTCTGCCCACCACTGAGCCTAGTTAGCGGGTGCCCACCCAGGACTCGGAACGTGGCTGCGGCCCCAGGACCTGGGAGGGGGACCACCCAGGGTATGAAAAGATGGACGCCTCGGCTGGGAGTCAAGCCGGGCCACGTGAACTGCCTCCACGTTTTGTTACGCGGACCTTCGAGTGATTAGATGTGGCCCACCACACTGGGGAGGACAATGTGCTTTACTGATCTGGGGATTCACGTGTTAACCCATCTGGGGAACTCCTCACAGATTTTCTGGAATCACGTGGGAGCTGCCCCCTCCAACCACGTCAGCAGTCAGGCTGACAACACGGCATCACCCATCGACACTTCCTCATGAGAGTGTGGCTTCTGACCATCGACTCATCACAGACCGTCACTGAGTGCAGGAAGCCAGACACGTGGTACGCCACGTCAGACACTGTTCTGTGTGCCAGTGTCCGCTGGGGGGTGGGGGAAGGGGGCGGCTGGGGAGCAGACGGGGGAGCTCAGGTCCCCGCCCGGGGGGCTTTTGCATACACGTGTCAGAAGCCACACGGGTAAGAGCTTCTCCAAGTCAGTACCAGGGGACAAGAGGCCCCACGGCCCGCCTGCACAGCACCCTGGACAGGAGTCCACGCAGACACGCTTTCGCGAACCGGGTCACTGACCCAGATCGTGGCACTTGTGTGGGCTGGCTCTGTCCAGACGGCTCCCTTGTAAAATACGCCACCTTATCACCCAGCCACTGCCCTTGGGCGGTGGCGCAGGACGGGTGCTGGGTGGTCCCGGCCACTGGCGGGACATCCGCGCAGCACACGGGAAGTCCGGTGCTCGTCCCCGTCTCTGGCTGCGACAGCCTCTGTCCGTCTGGGCCGCGTCGGGGTGCACACCCAGGGAGGGTCGGGCGCCCACCAGGGCCCCACTCCGTCCTCTGCACAGGGCGGACAGACGGCACCACGCTGGCCTTCAGGGCACGAGACGTTCCCACGGCACCAGCCGCAGCATTTAGGCGTGGCGGCCCAGCAGGAGGTCGCGTCCCCGTGTCCCCCGTTCCAGAGACGTCTCACATCAACGTCTGACACCTGACTCGACAAGGCGGCTGTCACCTGCAGTGTGTACCCGTGTGTATCTGGCCCAAGTGCACGCGGAGACCCGGGAGCTTCCAGAAGGTTCTGCGGACCTGATCGGGTTGCAGCTGCCTCTTGTACACCAGCACCTTGGCCCCATCAGAGCCCCTGATGCAGGGCGGCGGCAGAAGGGACCCCACAGGGAACCCCCGAACCCCCGAACAGGAAGCCAGGTCCTGAAAAGCCCTCGGGTCGCATCGTACGCAAGGGCACCGGCCACAGAGCTCTCCAACTGAGCAGCGGTGCAAACACACCCCAGGATGCGAGCTGACCATCACGCAGCTACGCGGGGTGGGGGGGGGGCTGCACACCGCACACGGTCATCCCGCGGTCCGCCAGCGGCACAGGCAGTCACTGCGCGCCTAGCGCACCCGGCCCGCCGCCCACGTGGCCTGGAAACGCGCTCTGGACGCAGGATTCCGCACGGACGCAGGGCCACGCACGGACGCAGGGTTCCGCGCGGACGCGGGGCTCTGCACAGATGCAGGGCCACGCACGGGCACACACGGCTCCGCACGGGCACACACGGCTCCACACGGCCGCAGGGCTACTCACTCGGATATAAGCCGCAGGAGCTGCATGCACTCGGACGTGATCTCCGGCTGCCTGTCCTGGGTCATCGACAGGATTCGTTTCTAGGGGAAGCGAGAGAACACAACAAGCCCGCTTGGTTCCGGCACCGTGGGCGCCTCCACGTGCACAGAGGACGCGGCGGGGCGGGGCCGGGCCGTCCCGTACACCGTGAGGGTCATGGGGCCGCATCGCTGGTCCCCGCAGACGCAGGGAGCGCGCACACGGTGATGTCACACGGTGGTGACAACCATGTGTCCCCAGAGTTTGAGCGTCCCCAGGCGTCAGCCGCTGATGTGGACCCACGGGGAGACGGAATTCCTCGGCACAGAAATCGGGAGGCAGGAGCCCTGGAGCCTCGAGGCTGCCGGGAAGCGCCCCTGACCACACCGAGTCTCCCGAAGACGCCAGCCACCTGCGCACCCAGCCCTTGGGGACATGAGCTCCGCAGGACGTGTGCGCCTCCCGCCACGAGCCTCCGCAGCCTTTCTCTCCTACGTAGGTGACTTTGCACGACCCTTGAGCTCACGAAGGGGCCGTGGCTCCCGGTCGGTGCACAGGTTGGGCACTGCGCTGTCCTCCATGGGGACTCACCACCACCTCCCGGAGGCCCTCCGGCCGTCCCCGCCCCCCCCCCCCCCGTGGACACTAGAGTTCCCCCCTGCACACTTCTAACGGCCCCCTCGCGCCTCTCTACGCGTGGCCCGCCCGCGTGGGTTTCCTGCTCACGCCCAGCAGGGGACCCGGACGGGGTCAAGGAAGGCTGCTTTTTCCCACACGCCCCCGGAGGGGGAGACAAACTGCTGGTGCCGCCCCGCCCCGCCCCGCGTCGCTGGCTGCACGTTCACTGGCACCAACGTGGCCCGACCCCTGCTCCCAACCAGCCACGGGGCCCGGTCCGAGTCCCCGATGGCCCTGCCCCGCGGTGGGGAGTACTCGCCGAGCCCTGCTGTCCACGTCGGGCAGTGGGGCCTCACGCAGCGTCCCGCGTGGTAGTGCGGCCCCCAAATTCAGGAACAGGTTAGTACAAGTTCACCGTGGGCTCCAGCCCGCATCGTCCCAGGCACTTGTTTCGGTCGCACCGTCCCTGAGCGGCCCTGCACGCGGGGCACGGAGCCTCGCAACCCAGCGGCAGGAGTGTGCCTGCGTCGGGACGGCGGGGGCTGACCCTTCCCGCTCCCACACCCGAAAACTCCCGCCAGCACGCGACTGACCCACCGGGGTGTGCCCACGGTCCGCCCGTGTCACCTGGTGCGCTCTGAAGCGCGGGCGGTTCGGCCCCGACGGGCCCCGGGGGGAGGGGGGGCCTCCGGTTCGTGGTCGCAGGACGCGGCCCCAGGCAGCGGGCGGAGACGTGGCCGGCGGTCTGAAGCCCCGCGAGCGGCGGGCGAGCGGCTGATGGCCACCGCCCGAGGTCCGCACATCCACGGCGACGCTTCGGGTTGGCGCCCCCGGCGGCCAAGACGCGGAATCTCACTCACCTTGAACTTGTGGAAGAAAAGGCCCAGCTTCATAGCCGACTCTCTCTTCTCGTAGAGCGCCTTCAGCGCCAGGATGCACTTCATCCGCACGCTGGCGTCCTTTAGGACGGAGAAACGGGGCCCGGTCACCACGGAAGGGCAGCCCCCCACCAAGACTCCCCAGCAGACACAGCCCTCGGCCCTGGGCCTCGCCTTCTGCGTGGGCTGTGCGTGTCGGCAACCCCCACGCGGCCGGCAAACACACCCGCAGGGGCGGCACGGCGCGACCCATGTCCCAGGTTGAAGCCCGCACCGCCAGGACCTCAGGACGGGACTGTGTGCCCCTGGGGTCGAAAATCAGCGGATCAGGAAAATGAGGTCGCTAGAGGGAGCACTGGTTCCATACGACACGGTCCTAATGAGAAGGCTGAACCAGCACACGGACCTGCACAGAGCATGACCACCAGAGGGCACAGGGGGGAGCCCACGTCCCACACCCAGGCGCGGGGATCAGGAGCACCCAGCCTCAGCCCTGCATGGACCTCAAACCCCCAGCCTCGGCGGAGGCTCAGGCCCCCACACTCAGCCCTGCCTGGATCTCAGGCCCCCACCTCCACCCTTCTGGATCTCAGAGCCCCCAGCCTTAACCCTGCCTGGATCTCAGACTCCTAGCCTCAGCCCTGCCTGGATCTCAGACCCCCAGCCACAGCCCTGCCTGATCTCAGACTCCCATCTTTGGCCCAGTCGGGACCTAAAACTCCCAGCCTCCAAACCCACCTGGATCTCAGCCTCCCAGCTTCAACTCCTCCTGCATCTCAGACTCCTAGCTTCTGCCCTGCCTGGAAGTCAGACCCCCAACCTCCGCCCTGTCTGGATCTCAGACCCCCAGCCTCGGCCCTGCCTGGATCTCAGACCCCCAGCCTCAGCCCTTCCTGGATCTCAGACCCCCAGCCTCCACTCCTCCTGGATCTCAGACTCCCAGCCTCTGCCCTGACTGGACCTCACACACCCAGCCTCGGCCCTGCCTGGATCTCAGCCTCCCATTTCTGCCCTGCCTGGGCCTCACAATCCCAGCCTTGGTCCTGCCTAGAAGTCAGACCCCAGCCTCAGACCTGCCTGGATCTCATACTCCCAGCCTCAGCCCTGCCCGGATCTCAGACTCCCAGCCTCATCCCTGCCTGGATCTCAGACTCCCAGGCTCAGCCCTGCCTGGATCTCAGCCTCCCAGGCTCAACCCTGACTGGACCTCAGACTCCCAACCTCCAGCCCTCCCTGGATCTCAGACCCCCAACCTCAGCCCTGCCTGGATCTCAGACCCCCAGCCTCGGCCCTTCCTGGATCTCAGACTCCCAGCCTCCACCCCTCCTGGACCTCAGACTCCCAACCTCCAGCCCTCCCTGGATCTCAGACCCCCAACCTCAGCCCTGCCTGGATCTCAGACCCCCAGCCTCGGCCCTTCCTGGATCTCAGACCCCCAGCCTCCACCCCTCCTGGACCTCAGACTCCCAACCTCCAGCCCTCCCTGGATCTCAGACCCCCAACCTCAGCCCTGGCTGGATCTCAGACCCCCAGCCTCGGCCCCACCTGGATGTCAGAGTCCCTCACTCAGGACCTACTGGGCCTCACACTTTCAGCCTCAGCCTTACCTAGATCTCAACGTCCCAGGCTCAGCCCTGTTTGGAACTGAGACTCCCAGCCTTGGCCCCTCCTGGATTTCAGACCCCAAGCTTTGACACCTTCTGGATCTCAACCTCCCAGTCTCTGCCCAGCCAGGATCTCAGAACACCCACTCAGCCCTGCCTGGATCTCAGACCCCCAGCCTCAGCCCTGCCTGGACCTCAGACTCCCAGGCTCAGCCCGTCCTGGAGGTCAGAGTCCCAGATTCAGGCCCTCCTGGATGTCAGACTTCCATTTTCAGCCCTCCCTGGACCTCACTTTCCCAGTCTCTAGCCCCGCCTGGATCTCAGTCTCCCCACCTCAGCCCTGCCTGGACATCAGACTCCCAGCCTCCGCCCTACCTGGATCTCAGACCCCCAGCCTCAGCCCCACCTAGATCTCAGACTCCCAGCCTCAGCCCAGCCTGGACTTCAGACCCCCAGCCACAGCCCTGCCTGGATCTCAGACCCCCAGCCTCGGCCCTGCCTGGATCTCAGACTCCCATCCTTGGCCCAGTCGGGACCTCAGACTCCCAGCCTTCAAACCCGCCTGGATCTCAGCCTCCCAGCTTCGACTCCTCCTGCATCTCAGACTCCCAGCTTCTGCCCTGCCTGGACCTCAGACTCCCAGCCTTGGCCCTGACTGGATCTGACCCCCAACCTCAGCCCCACCTAGATCTCAGAGTCCCAGCCTCAGCCCTACCTGGATGTCAGAGGCCCTGACTCAGGCCCTACTGGACCTCACACTTTCAGCCTCGGCCCCTCCTGGATTTCAGACCCCAAGCTTTGGTACCTCCTGGAAATCAACCTCCCAGCCTCAGCCCAGCCTGGACTTCAGACCCCTAGCCTCAGCCCTACCCGGATCTCAGACCCCCAGCCTCGGCCCCACCTAGATCTCAGACTCCCAGCCTCAGCCCTGCCTGGATGTCAGAGGCCCTGACTCAGGCCCTACTGGTCCTCACACTTTCAGCCTCGGCCTTGCCTGGACCTCAACCTCCCAGTCTCTGCCCAGCCAGGATCTCAGACTCCCAGCCTCCAGCACTGGGAGAGATTGATGTCTGCTATTGTTGCCACGTCATTTGTCCTGCCTCACACGCGGATTAATTTAGCGTCCACGCTTAACACAGCCTTGAGCATCTTTATTGTGTGTTTCAAAATGAATTTTAAAGCCCCACACCCAACCGGGGGGTGGGACTCAGGACTCCAAAGTCAACAGTCGTAGGCCCCATCAACGGGGCCAGCCAGGTGCCCCCGGAAGATGTGTCTCTTAAGCAGAGAAAATAAACACGCCCCTCCATGGGTGGACTTAGCAACACGGCTTACTTCTGAGCGACCTCTTCCAGCGTTGACATTACTACCCTCCTCAGTGAGTGACAGCACAGTCCCCCCGATGGAGAGAAATGCCTCCCGACCGCCAAATCCCAAGTGCAGGGCGTGCGGGCGACCTGTCCGCCCCCCACGTCTCTGTACGAAACCAAGTCCGCCTCTGAGGGATTGTTCCTGGACCTGAGCAGCACTTACAGAGCACACAGCCCGAAGCCGCACACAGGCCCTGGGCCACACACGCGCTACGCGGTGGGGCGAGGCTTCTCGTGACGACCCGGCCCGGGCTGCGCCACGTGGTCCCTGTAGGCCAGCAGAGCCCACGTCCGTCGGCCGCATTCAGGGACACCGCTGCTGGGGACGTTCTGGCAGCCCTTCCCTGGGGCACAGAAGAGGCTCCCGACGCCCGCCCTCCTGACGGCCACTCACCCCACCTCAAACAGAGTAGAGCACGGGGCGGGGGGGGGGGGGGGGGGGGGCGGCGGCAGAGGAGGGAAGCACGCTGTGCATCCCTGCTCCCCAGGCGCCAGGAAGCACCCCGGAGCCCACCGCCTGCCCCGAGCTGCGGTCACGGCCGCCACAGCGCCCCCACCCCCCCGAGGACCTGCGCTGCCCACAACGCTGCCCTGCCCTGCCCGCCCTCCTCCCTACGCACACGGGCTCCGTTGGCGGATGCCAAAGCAGCCCCCAAGACCCCAGGAAAGTCACTGTGTTGCTGCGTCTGCACTAAGCCAGCTGCACTCAGGAAGCTGCGGAAAGCGGCCAGCCGCCACTCCAGACCAACGTCCCCCTGCCCGCCAAGGGCAAACGCGAAGTCCCAGCCCGCAGAAGAACGTGCGTGGAGGCGGGGCCTCCGGGAGGCGATGCGGCCTTGAGGGCGGAGCCCCCACGATGGGATCACCGTGCTGGTCAACAAGGCCCCAGACAGCTCCCTGACCCTCGCCTCCCCACGTGGGGAAAACGGCCCGGGGAAGAGGTCCTCTCCAGACCCCGAGTCGGCCGGCCTTGACCTGGGACATCGAGCCCCAGATGTGAGCCATGAACGCGTGTGGTTTACGAGTCCCGGCCGGTGGCGTTCCGTCGCGGTGGCCTGGGCACCAGCACAAGCTCCGGCGGACGAAGAAACGGTCCGGTGTCCCCGTCCTGTTACTACCCTTCACCTCAGAGAACATGCCCCGTCTCCACTCTGGAACCCAGGACCGGCCAGCACACGCGACCAGCCACCACCCTGCGATCCGCGGCGTGCACACGCAAACGTGCCGTCTGTCCTCACAGCGCGATAAACCACCAAGAGGTAAAAACCCCCAGAGAACGCGGAACCTTATCTAGCGCCTCGCCTGCAACCAGCGCGCAAGCAGTGAGCGCACCACGTGGAGATTCCCCGTCCCTGCACACCTGCCCCCTTCTGGCAATGCCCATGAGACAAGAGCCCCAGCTCAGGAGTCAGAAGGAGGAGGGAGAGGAGGAGGGAGGGGGATGGGCAGAGCGGGGGGAGGGGGAGGAGACGGAATCAGGAGGAGGAAGGGAGGGAAGAGAGAGGGAGGAGGAAGGGAGGGAAGAGAGAGGGGAGGAGGAGGGGAAGGGATATGGGGAGGGGGAGAGGAGGGAGGTAGAGGGGAGGAAGGGAAGGGGGAGGAAGTGGGAGGATTCAGTGGGAGAGGAAGGAGGTGGGGGATAAGGAAGGGAGGAAGGAGGTGGGGGAGGAAGAGGGAGAGGAGAAGGAGGAAGGAGGGGGAGAAGTCAGGAGGGGGAGAAGGGCGAGGAGCCAGGAAGAGGAGGAGGGATGAAGGAGGGGGGAGGAGTTAGGAGGAAAGAGGAGGAGGAGGAAACAGGAGGAGGGAGAGGGGAAGGAGGAGGGAGGGGAGGAGGAGAGAGGAGGAGGGAGGGGGAGGAATGACGGGAGGAGGAGGGGGGTGAAGGAGAGGGGAGGGAGGGGAGGAAGGAGAGGGGGAAGAAGGAAATGAGGGAGGGTGAGGAAGGAGAGGGAGGGAGGGGACGAAGGAAAGAAGGAGGGAGGGAAGGAGAGGGCAGGAAGGAGAAGGAGGGAGGGGAGAAAGGAGGAGGGGGGAAGAGGAGAGGGGGAGGAGTCAGGAAGAGAAGGGGGATGAGGAATGAGAGGGGAGGAGGAGGGGGGATGAAGGAGGGGGGAGGGGATGAGGGAGGGGAGGAAGGAGAGGAGGGAGGGAGGGAGGGGAGGAAGGAGATGAGAAGGGAGAGGAGGAGGAGGAAGGAGAGGAGGAAGGAGAGGGGGACAGAGAGAAGAAGGAGAGGAGGGAGGGGAGGAAGGAGAGGAGGGAGGGGAGGAAGGAGAGGAGGGAGGGGAGGAAGGAGAGGAGAGAGAGGGAAGGGAAGGGGAGGGGAGGAAGGAGAGGAGAGAAGGAGAGGAGGGAGGGGAGGAAGGAGAGGAGGAAGGGGAGGAAGGAGAGGAGGGAGGGGAGGGAGGAGAGGAGGGAGGGGAGGAAGGAGATGACGAAGGGGAGGAAGGAAAGGAGGAGAGAGGGAAGGGAAGGGGAGGGGAGGAAGGAGAGGAGAAGGAAGGAGAGGAGGGAGGGGAGGAAGGAGAGGAAGGAGGGGAGGAAGGAGATGACGGAGGGGAGGAAGGAGAGGAGGGAGGGGAGGAAGGAGATGACGGAGGGGAGGAAGGAAAGAGGAGAGAGGGAAGGGGAGGGGAGGAAGGAGAGGAAAAGGAAGGAGAGGAGGGAGGGGAGGAAGGAGACGGGGAGGAGTCAGGAAGAGGAGGGGGACGAGGAGGAGGGGGAATCAGGAGGAAGGAGGAGGAATGAGGGAGAGGAGGAGGAGGAGGGGGAAGGGATACGAAAAGTAGGAGAAGGGAGGGGGAGGGGGAGGAGAGGAAGGGGGAGGAAGGGGAGGTGGAGGGGTTGGGGAGGATTCAGGGGGAGGAGTCAGGGGAAGGAATGGGAGGAAAGGAGGTGGGGAGGAGGAAGCGGGGAAGGTAGTGGGGGGAAGGAGGGGGGGAAAGGACGTGTGGGAGGAGGGAAGGGGAATGAGAAGGGAGGGGAGAGGAGGAGGAGGGGGGAAGAAAGAGAGGGAGAGAAGTGAGGAGGGGGGAGAGTCAGGAAGAGGAGGGGGAGGAAGTGGTGAAGGGAGGAGTCAGGAGGAGGAGAAGGAGGGGGGAGGAGGTGGGAAAGAGTCAAGAAGAGGAGATGATGAGGCGGTGGGGAGGAGGAAGGTGGAAGGAGGAGGAGGAGGAGGATGCAGGAGAGAAAGGTGATGGGGAGGACTCAGGAAGAGGAGGGGGACGAGAGGAGGAAGAGGAGGGGGACGAGGGGAGAAAGGGGAGGGGAAGGAATCAGGGGGATGAGTGGGAGGAGAAGGAAGGGGGGGAGGAGGAGGGGGAGGGGAGAGGAGGAGAAGGGGAGAGGAGGAGGAGGGGAGAGGAGGAGGAGGGGAGAGGAGGGGAGAGGAGGAGGGGGAGGAGGAGGGGGGAGAGGAGGAGGAGGGAGGAGGAGGAGGGGGGGAGGAGGAGGAGGGGGGAGGAGGAGGAGGGGGGAGGAGGAGGAGGGGGGAGGAGGAGGAGGAGGGGGGAGGAGGAGGAGAGGAGGAGGAGGGGGGAGGAGGAGGGGGGAGAGGAGGCGGAGGGGGGAGGAGGCGGAGGGGAGAGAAGGAGGGGGAGGGGGGAGGAGAAGAAGGGGAGGGGAGGAGAAGAAGGGGAGGGGAGGAGAAGAAGGGGAGGGGAGGAGAAGAAGGGAGGGGAGGAGAAGAAGGGGAGGGGGAGGAGAAGAAGGGGAGGGGAGGAGAAGAAGGGGAGAGGGGGAGGAGGAGGGGAGGGGGAGGAGGAGGGGAGGGGGAAGGAGGAGGGGAGGGGGAGGAGGGGGGAGGAGGAGGGAGAGGCAGAGGAGGGGGAAGGAGGAGGAGGGGGGAGGAGGAGGGGGGGAGAGGAGGAGGAGGAGGGGGAGGAGAAGAAGGGGAGGGGAGGAGAAGAAGGGGAGGGGAGGAGAAGAAGGGGAGGGGAGGAGAAGAAGGGGAGGGGAGGAGAAGAAGGGGAGGGGAGGAGAGAAGGGGAGAGGGGGAGGAGGAGGGGAGGGGGAGGAGGAGGGGAGGGGAGGAGGAGGGGAGGGGGAGGAGGGGGGAGGAGGAGGGAGAGGCAGAGGAGGGGGAAGGAGGAGGAGGGGAAGGAGAAGAAGGAGGAGGGGAGGAGGAGGGGAAGGAGGAGGAGAGTGGAGGAGGAGGAGGAGAGTGGAGGAGGAGGAGGAGGAGGAGGAGGAGGAGGAGGAGGAGGGAGTGGAGGAGGAGGAGGAGGAGAGAGGCAGAGGAGGAGGGGGGAGGAGGAGGGGAGAGGCGGAGGAGGAGGGGAGAGGTGGAGGAGGAGGGGGAGGAGGAGGAGGAGGGGAAGGAGGAGGAGGGGGGAGGGGAGGGGGGAGGAGAGGGAGGAGGGGGGAGTGGGGGGAGACAAGCCATCAGGCCCAGAACCAGGAAACACAACCGACGGGTGGTCACGAACATTCTTAGGGCTTCGTCTTGTTTACCTTTTCACGAAAAAGGCGTCTATTTGGGAGAACAGACCTGTACTCGTTTCTGTCTGTCCCAGGGACCAGAAACCGCCCAATGTCAGTCGCAGCCGGCGACCGCCAGGCGGGCACGTGTGTTCTGGTGAGATCCGCACGCGCAGGGTCCAGAGCGGGTGTTCCCAAGCAGGCTCGTGTCTGAGGCTCCCTGTGCCCGCAGGCCGAGGACCGTGCCCGTGGCCCCCTCCCAGAGCTGGTGGCAGGGGGTGGGGCTGACCTCGAGCACGGTCCTGTGGGCGCGTGCAGCTGCTGGGCCCCGTCCGCAATGTCAGTGGGGCGCCCAGACACACAACCCTGTGTCGCAGGACGGGCCCGAGGCAGGGCCACGTCCCCATTTCTCCGGGGGACACGTGAGCCCCTGCGGCCCAGACCCCCTGCTGCAAAATCGCAGCTTGTCGGAAAGACTTCTCTGCACAGCGGGGCTCACGAGACACCGTGCAGGACACGCGTGCTCGCTCCGGGAACCGCCGGACAGGAACGCGGGCCTGGGGGCCTCCTCGGCGGAGGCGGCAGACCAGCGGAGCGCGCCTACCTTGTCATACAGCATCCAGCCGATGTACTTCAAGTAGTTGTTGTCCAGGAACAGGTCCGGGTAGAGCTTGATCCAGCATCCGAGCTCCGCCACGCAGATCACTCGGATGTCCGAGCTGATGTCGCTGCGAAAGCGAAGCCAGAGTGTCAGTGGGACGGCCAGGCCGTGTCGCCCACGCGGCAGGGTGCGCGTGTCGACACGGGGCTGAGCGAGGGCTGGTCCACGGGGACAGGCGGGGAAGACGCGCGGCCCCGAGGCCAAGCCTTACCGGTAAGCGGGGCACGAACGTCCTCTTAAAGAGCGCGCAGATGATGTTGTCGATGGCCACGGGCTTGCTCTGGTGGAGCGGGAGAAGGCACGGGAGCGTCAGGCAGGAGAGGGGGGCTGCGGGCCTCTGCAGAGCTGCGACCACCAGGCCCAGCGCAGCCCGCTGCGTGGTCGCCCCCCACCAGGCATTAGCATCCTCTACGCTGGTGGTTCTGCCCCCGGCTGGGACTGCACACCAGCCCGCCGGCCGTCTGTCGCCTGAGCTGCTGGGCCGCTCCGCGCACGCTGGCCTCACGCATGCGCACATATGGGGGCAGGGTGGGGGGTGGTGAAGCGGGGGGGTGAAGGGGTGACTGGGAGGGGTGGGGGGTGAAGGCTGGGGGGGAGTGAAGGGGTGAGTGGGGGGAGGTGTAGGGGTGCGTGGTACGGGTGAAGGGGCACCCATGAGGACAAACGGACAAAGGGGAGGGGTGAAGGGAAGGGAGTGAAGGGGTGAGGGGCAGTGCTGAGGGGCAAGGCTGAGGAGTTGGGGGTGGTAAAGCAGGGGTGAAGGAGGGCAATGGGGTGAGGGGCTGGGGTAAGGGACAGGGGCCAAGCGGTAGGGGTGATGGGGGAGGTGGGGCAGGAGCAAAGGGGTGAGGGGCAGGGGCGAAGGGGTGGCAGGGGGAGGGGGATGGGGGCAGGGGCCAAGGGGTGACAGGCAGGGGTGACACAATGAAGGTGGGGGTATCGGGGGCAGAGGCAAGGGGGTAAGGAGCACAGGGCAGGGGTGAGGGGCTGGGAGGAAGGGGCGAGGGGGTGAGGGGCAGGGGGCACAGGTGGGGGGGCAGGGGCCCGGGTGAAGGACCCAGGGCCCTGGCGGAGGGGACAGTGGCGGAGACCCCACGCATGCCCAGCTATCTTCCTGGAGGGGCTCCTGTGCTCTGTGAGCTGAGGACACTGGGCAGCGAAGTGACCTCCCAGGTGCGCAGACCGAAGACCGCGGGGGCGGAGAGGTCAGAGGGACACACGGGCGTCACACGTGACGCAAGTGAACGCGGTTTGTGCGTAAAAGAATCCATAGGTGTCAAGCCCACAAATGATATCGAGAGACACACATGTCACTGAGCCGTGACAGGGGATGGGGGTTCACCTGCGTGTCCCCGGGGAGCCAGAGCACCCCCCCCCCCCGCCACGGGCGGCCAGCTGGAACCCGGAACCGGGACGTGGAAGGGGCTGGGGTCACCGCTATGGTTTCTGCACCCCCGCTCGCTGCCCTATTGTAAAGACCCCAACCCAGGACAATGCTCACACGCCTAGGGGGCCACATGCGGCCGCACGGATGCCCATGGGCGGAGGCGGAAACCACAGAGGTTGGGGATCAGCCCGGCCCAGCCCCAGACCCCGGGCACACGCCTGCCTCCCTTCCTCACTGCCCCCTGCACCCGGCGAGGCCCCCACACCTGGGTCCCCTCCCTCTCTGCACACAGTCACATCCTCACACCTGGGTCCCCTCCCTCCCAGCACGGTGACCTCCTCACACCTGGGTCCCCTCCCTGCACACAGTGACCTCCTCACACCTGTGTGCCCCCCCTCAGGTGGCCCCGACCCCCGCCGCTGGCGTCTGCTGCTGGCCCCGCCCTCCTTCCGTGGCCCCGCCCCCACGCCTGGCGTCTGCTGCTGGCCCCGCCCTCCTTCCGTGGCCCCGCCCCACGCCTGGCGTCTGCTGCTGGCCCCCCCCTCCTTCCGTGGCCCCGCCCCCACGCCTGGCGGCGGCTGCTGGCCCCGCCCACACATGGCGGCCCCGCCCCCTGCACCTGCTGTCTGCGCTGGTCCAGTACTTCCATGCAGTACTTGTGTTTGCCCTTGAGTTTGGCGATGTTCTCCACCTGGCACAGCCGCTGGGACCTGCGCCTGTTCGTGCAGGTGCCCTGGTTCACGCTGGCCAGCGCTGTCAGCAGCTTCATGGCTGCCAAACAGAGCAGGGCTGTGACCCCGGGGCCGTGTCCACGGATCTGTGACCCCAGAGCCCAGCTCACCTCCCACAGGAGTGACCATTCGCAGCAGTCCTAGGACAGGGCCCGGGGAGGCCGGGGCTGGAGAAGATGTCCCGTCCTGCCCCTGCTGGGTCACAAGTGTGCAGAGGGTCACCCCCAAACAACAGCCGTGCACACTGACCCAAAACATGTCTTAGGGTCCCTGGGCACGGACACACCCCACGTCCTACCCAGCTGCAAGATCACATCAGTAGCCCACAGCCAGCACGACTCAACCATGACTCAGCATGCCTCGGAGGGCACACAAGGCCAGCAGACACAGGAACACCACATACCCATGTGGGCCAGCCCTGGGGACGCACGTGCCCAGGTGGGCCAGTCCTGAGGGACTCTCATGAGGACAGAGGGACAGGACATGCCCGGGTGGGCCAGCCCTGGGGACTCTCGTGGGGACAGAGGGACAGGACGTGACCAGGTGGGCCAGCCCTGGGGACTCTCATGGGGACAGAGGGACAGGACGTGACCAGGTGGGCCAGCCCTGGGGACTCTCGTGGGGCTGAGGGACAGCACATGCCCAGGTAGGCCAGCACTGGGGACTCTCGTGGGGACTGAGGAACAGCACATGCCCAGATGGGCCAGCACTGGGGACTCTCATGGGGACAGAGGGACAGCACATGCCCAGATGGGCCAGCCCGGGGGACTCTCGTGGGGACAGAGGGACAGGACGTGCCCAGGTAGGCCAGCCCTGGGGACTCTTGTGGGGACTGAGGGACAGCACGTGCCCAGGTGGGCCAGTCCTGGGGGACTCTCATGAGGACAGAGGGACAGCACGTGCCCAGGTGGGCCAGTCCTGGGGACTCTCGTGGAGACAGAGGGGCAGGACATGCCCAGGTGGATCAGTCCTGGGGGACTCTCATGGGGACAGAGGGACAGGACGTGTCTGGGTGAGCCAGTCCTAGAGGACTCTCATGGGGACAGAGGGACAGCACATGCCCAGATGGGCCAGCCCGGGGGACTCTCGTGGGGACAGAGGGACAGCACATGCCCAGGTAGGCCAGCCCTGGGGACTCTTGTGGGGACTGAGGGACAGCACGTGCCCAGGTGGGCCAGTCCTGGGGGACTCTCATGAGGACAGAGGGACAGGACGTGCCCGGGTGGGCCAGCCCTGGGGACTCTCGTGGGGACAGAGGGACGGGACGTGACCAGGTGGGCCAGCCCTGGGGACTCTCGTGGGGCTGAGGGACAGCATGTGCCCAGGTAGGCCAGCACTGGGGACTCTCGTGGGGCTGAGGGACAGCACGTGCCCAGGTAGGCCAGCACTGGGGACTCTCGTGGGGACTGAGGGACAGCACATGCCCAGATGGGCCAGCGCTGGGGACTCTCATGGGGACAGAGGGACAGCACATGCCTGGATGGGCCAGCGCTGGAGACACTCATGAGGACAGAGGGACAGGACGTGCCCCGGTGGGCCAGCCCTGGGGACTCTAGTGGGGACAGAGGGACAGGACGTGCCCAGGTGGGGCAGCCCTGGGGACTCTCGTGGGGACAGAGGGACAGGACGTGCCCGGGTGGGCCAGCCCTGGGGACCCTCGTGGGGACAGAGGGACAGGACGTGACTGGGTGGGCCAGCCCTGGGGACCCTCGTGGGGACAGAGGGACAGGACGTGCCCGGGTGGGCCAGCCCTGGGGACCCTCGTGGGGACAGAGGGACAGGACGTGCCCGGGTGGGCCAGCCCTGGGGACCCTCGTGGGGACAGAGGGACAGGACGTGCCCGGGTGGGCCAGCCCTGGGGACTCTTGTGGGGACTGAGGGACAGCACGTGCCCAGGTGGGCCAGTCCTGGGGACTCTCGTGGAGACAGAGGGGCAGGACATGCCCAGGTGGATCAGTCCTGAGGGACTCTCATGGGGACAGAGGGAGAGGACGTGCCTGGGTGGGCCAGTCCTAGGGGACTCTCATGGGCACAGAGGGACAGCACATGCCCAGATGGGCCAGCCCTGGGGACTCTTGTGGAGACAGAGGGGCAGGACATGCCCAGGTGGATCAGTCCTGGGGGACTCTCATGGGGACAGAGGGAGAGGACGTGCCTGGGTGGGCCAGTCCTAGGGGACTCTCGTGGGGACAGAGGGACAGCACGTGCCCAGATGGGCCAGCGCTGGGGACTCCCATGGGGACAGAGGGAGAGGACGTGCCCCGTGGGCCAACCCGGGGGTGTGCTCCTGTGTCCCCTGGCCTCTGCCTCTCTGTCCCCTGCCCCCGTCTCTCAAGTCCCACAGCCCCTGCCCCCATGTCACACGGCCCTGGCCCCCCGAGTCAGCGGGAGCCCGGGCGCGTGGCCCTGTGCAGTGGCCCACCTGCCAGGGAGCTGGTGTGCCGCAGGCTGTGCACGGCCGAGTTGGTGAGGCCACTAAGCATGCAGATGACCGTGTCCATGAGGTGTCCGTCACACAGCACCGAAGAGTGTGTCTGTTGCACCAGCAGCTCCGTGAACTCGCAGAAGTTGACCCTGAACCTTTTCCAGAAGGGCCCCGGGCCCACGATGGGGTAGAAGTCATTTTGCTGGTTAAGGACACAACAAGGGACAGGGGTGAGGCGCTGTGCCGGTCCTGGCACTCCCAGAGTCACAACACGGACCTCTGCTCGCGGACAAGGGGCTCCAGGTCACATGAGCACACCCCGACTGGGCACTTGGGGGTCACACGCCCACCCTGACACGGGGTGACCCCAAGGCTCCCACACCCTGCCCTGGGGGTCACACGCCCACCCTGACACAGGGTGACCACACCCTGCCCTGGGGGTCACATGCCCACCCTGACACAGGGTGACCACACCCTGCCCCTGGGTGTCACACGCCCACCCTGACACGGGGTGACCCCAAGGCTCCCACACCCTGCCCTGGGGGTCACACGCCCACCCTGACACAGGGTGACCACACCCTGCCCTGGGGGTCACATGCCCACCCTGACACAGGGTGACCACACCCTGCCCCTGGGTGTCACACGCCCACCCTGACACGGGGTGACCCCAAGTCTCCCACACTCTGCCCCTGGGGGTCACACGTCCACCCTGACACGGGGTGACCCCAAGTCTCCCACACCCTGCCCTGGGTGTCACACATCCACCCTGACACAGGGTGACCACACTCTGCCCCTGGGGGTCACACGCCCACCCTGACACAGGGTGACCCCAAGTCTCCCACACCCTGCCCCTGGGGGTCACACACCTATCCTGACACGGGGTGACTCCAGGTCTCCTACACCCTGCCCCTGAGAGTCACACATCCACCTTGACACAGGGTGACACCAAGTCTCCCACATCCTGCTCTGGGGGTCACACATCCACACTGAGGGTGAGCACACTTCCCAGTGCTACCATGGACTCATATCCACACTCAGCAGAGTGACCCCCATTTTCCAAGACCCTGCACCTGGGGGGGGGTTCAGATGTACCCCACCTTCCTGAGACCCAGAACCTGGGGGGTCACATATCCACAGCCACCAGGGTCTCCCCACCTCTCCCACACCTGCACCTGAGTGGACTGTCCCACGTCCCCGTGGTCAAGTCAAGAGGCTGTGCTGGGAGGACCCCCACGCGTGGCACCTCGGGTGACCCTCGAGGGAAGCGTGCAGGCCCCTCTCCCAACGCGTGTCCCAGAGAAGCCCGGCCCTCCGCTCTCCGCTCTGCTTCCGGCCGATTTCAGGTGTTGCAAACAGGGAGTGCCCACCTGAGAGCTACTCCCTTGGCCTTCACGGAGGACTCAGCCCAACCCTGCTCCCGCAGAGGCCACACGCACCCCCCCGAAACGGGGGCTGAAGGAGGCGGCCGGTCCCCGACCCTGCGGGAGACGCGGCCGGACCAGGGAGACGTCTCCTCAGGAAGACACGGCAGGTGCGCTCCCAGACGTGGGCGGCACACTACCCGGGGCCAATCAGCCTACGGCCACGGTCCTTCCGCCCGCGGGCAATCAGGGCCTCCGGACCACCTGCCCCCGGGGCGATCGGGGCCTCGGGACGACCCGCCCCCCGCCTCCCTCCACTAGGAAAGGGGGTCCTCAGGACGCCCCGCCCCTAGCCTCGCCTTTCTCGTGTTGTACGAATTTGTCTAAATTACCTGCACAGGCTTCACGAGACCCCAAGGGAAGGTGGACCCTGAAGGGACGTCAAGGCTGTGGCCAGAACCCAGCAGGCCGGTGCAGAGCGGTGCCCGGCCCCAGAGCTCGAGGGGCTGGGGATGGACCAGGGACTGCCCCGACATTGTGCCCCTCGTGCACGCACCCCCCCACGCGGTCCCCCACGGCAGCCTTCACCCTGGGGCAACGCATCCACACCTCTGCTGGGTGTGGGCGGGGACGTGGCCACAGCTTCCTGCCTTGCTCGCATTCACACCTCCGTGCGCAGGGACCGCCCCCTCCGTGCGCAGAGACCGCCCCCTCCGGCGCAGGGACCGCCCCCTCCGTGCGCAGAGACCGCCCTCTCCGGCGCAGGGACCGCCCCCTCCGTGCGCAGGGACCGCCCCCTCCGTGCGCAGGGACCTCCCCACGTCGCGTAGGACCCTTTCTCGTCAGCCCGCCCCTCCTATGCGCACAGCGTTCCACCTGCTAGGACCGCCGTGCGCTGCGTCGTCCAGCCTTCCCCAGTGCACTTGGCACTCAACCCTCCTCCTCGTTCTCCATGCTGGGACCCGGCGCCCCGCGCCTCTGCCCAGGGCTCAGTGCAAACCGCCTCTCCTCACAGCACTCCCTCCGCCCTGCCCCCACAGCCTGGCTTCCTCCATCCCCCCCCCCCAACTGGCTGAGCGCCCCCCACCATTCACTCGGCTGTGAGGGGGAGGGGTGCCCTGCCAGGGATAGGGGGTCACATGGGGGTGCACAGCACAGTCGTTCACTCGAGCCAGCCTCGACCGCAGACCCCAGCGTCAGAACACCTGATGCCAGGGGGGCTCCCGTGCCACTCCCCAGTACGGAGGCTGGGGCACATCTCTAACAGGGTAATAAACGTGTCCACACCAAGGCCAGGCCAGGTCACTAACCGGGTCTGTGAGGTGGGTCCTCAGTCCCCAAACTCGGTGCACTTTGAGAGCGCACGTCCCCACGTGCTCACTGCTGAGCACAGTAACACACGTTACCTGTCTGCACACATGGGATGGTGGGGAATTAACCACATGAGGAACCCCAGGCGCGTCTCCGGCAGGGGCACCTGAAGCCGAGGGGCGACAGGCCGGCCACACAGTGCCCTACCTCTCCCTGTTCAGCCACCCGGATGCTCGTGTCTACAGGGACACTTACTGGTTGGGTCATTCCAACTGTGACCAACGCAGTGGTGTCCAGACACTAAAGGACAGAGTACACAGAACGCAGTCAGTTCTAAATATGCCAGTGTAGACGGAACACGGTCAGGTCTCGATGATACAGTGTAGACAGAACACAGTCAGGTCTAAATATGCCAGTGTAGACGGAACACGGTCAGGTCTCGATGATACAGTGTAGACAGAAGGCAGTCAGGTCTAAATAGGCCAGTGTAGACAGAACACAGGTCTCCATGATACAGTGTAGACAGAACATGGTCAGGTCTCCATGATACAGTGTAGACAGAACATGGCCAGGTCTCCATGATATAGTGTAGATGGACACAGGTCTCCATGATACAGTGTAGACAGAACACAGTCAGGTCTCCATGATACAGTGTAGACAGAACATGGTCAGGTCTCCATGATATAGTGTAGATGGATACAGGTCTCCATGATACAGTGTAGATGGACCACAGGTCTCCACGTGCTAGTGTAGATGGAACACAGTAGGTCTCCATGATACAGTGTGCACGGAACACAGTCAGGTCTAAATATGCCAGTGTAGACGAAACACAGTCAGGTCCCAATGTGCCAGTGTAGACAGACAACGGTCAGGCCTAAATGTCCCATGTAGACAGAACACAGCCATGTCTAAAGGTCCCAGTGTAGATAGCACACAGTCAGTTCTCAATCTCCCAGGGTAGACAGAACACAGTCAGGTGTAAATAAATGTCCCAGTGTGAACAGAACACAGTCAAGTCCAAATGTCCCAGTGTAGACAGAACACTATCAGGTCTAAGTGTCACAGTGTAGACGGAACACAGTGAGGTTGTAATGTCCCATGTAGGGGCACCTGGGTGGCTCAACTGGTCAAGCGTCCAACTCAGTTTTGGCTCAGGTCACGATCTCAGGGTCGTTTGTTGTGAGGTTGAACCCCTGCAGGTGCTTGGGATTCTCTCTCCCTCTGCCCCTCCTCCGCTCACGCTCTCTCCCTCTCTCAAAGTAAATAAACTTTAAAAAATCCCCTGTAGACAGAACACCAATCTACAGGACAGTGTAGACAGAACACACTCAGGGCTAGATGTCGCAGTGTAGACAGAACTCGCTAAGTGAGGTCACTTCTGCAGAACGTGTCAGGTCTAGTCGTCCCATCACAACAGACACAGCCTGGCTTAAACGATCTCATCTGAAGCAGAACGCGGTCGGGTGTGAGTGTAGACTGAGCACCGTCAGGCAATGCCCCCTCGTGGACAAGACTCAGATGCTCAAGAGGATCCAGTGTGGACAGGACAGGGTCAGGTCAGGAGGAGCCCCCGCTCGCCAGTCAGGACACAGGGTCAGTATCAGCAGGACTCTGTGCGCTAGGCCCACGGTCCCCCGGGACCCATGCACGTGGACCCTCGTGTGCGCCCAGGGAGCCCACCCTGCGTGCGGAAGGAAGTCGGGAGCCACGCGGACGCCCAACCGACTTGGGGCTCGCCAGGGAGCTGCACACAAACCCCCCATCTTCAAACGCCGCCAAACGTGAGACGAAAGCTTTACCAGTTTCTCTGGCCACATGATGGTCAGGATCCACGGGTATGCCAGAAACTTCTTGTAGTACAGCCCGGTCTCCTGAATGGACAGAGGACAGGTGGCCGTGAGGTGAAGCGTTCCCCGCTGTCACAAGCCCCAGACACCCGGGGGAGCCCCGGCAGGGACCAGCCTGCGCAGCACAGGGCACTGGGGGCTGGCGTCCACCTACCCCGGGGGCCGGGCCCGTGGGCATGGGATGTTCGGGCAGCCCAGAGCAGGCACGCCCCGCCTCCGCGTGGGGGCCCCGCACCTAGCTTTGTGTCACTATCCTCGGGACAGGTGGTGACAGACTGCTTCTGTGGCGCTCAGCCACTGTGTGTCCACGGGCCTGACACGCAGGGCACGCCTTGTGTCTGCTCTGGAGGCCAGGAGGGGGAGAGGTCACGGCACACAGGCCGTTCTCAACAGAGAACCTGGGAGTGTTCGAGCTTCTCATGCCCACGTCTCCATGAGGATCCTCCTGTGGCCGTGCGGGTCACCATGCCCACGGGGGGCCCTGCACCCCGCTGCATTGCCCTACGGACACGTCCAGGGGCCTGCTGTGGGAAGTGCTGGGCGTCCCATGATGGCGCCAGGCTGGGGGGCTGGAAAAGCCCCCACTGCCGCTTCTGACACGGGGGAGGGTGGACAGGGCCCGACCTGGTGACGGGGACCCTCTGAGGAAGCAGACCCAATCCGAGTAGCCATCTTGGGAGTGGTTCCGGCAGACACACGCAGCAACACACAAACACACACATGCATTCGCTCACTCACATGCACAGTGCACACGCGTGTGTACCTGCACGCACACGCATGCAGTAACACATGCACGTGTGCATTTGCTCACTTGCGTGTACAGTGCACGCACGTGCACACGCACATGCAGTAACATGCTCACATATGCACATACATGTGCATTCGCTCGTGTGCACAGTGCACACACGTGTGTACCCATGCATGCATACGTGCAGTAACGCATTCACACATGCACACGTGCATGTGCATTTGCTCACTTGTGTGTACAGTGCACACGTGTGCACACGCACATGCAGTAACACACTCACATATGCACATACATGTGCATTTGCTCACGTGCACAGTGCACACATGTGCGTACCCATGCATGCATACATGCAGTAACACATTCACAAATGCACACATACATGTGCATTTGCTCACTTGAGTACAGTGCACACACATGTATCTACACACACATGTGCATTCTCTTGCTCACATGCACAGTGCACATGTGTATCTGTATGCAGACACATGTAGCAACACGCTCACATATGCACACATACATGTGCATTCGCTCGCTCACAGTGCACATGCATGCACATGTAGCGGCACACGCATGGGGCATAGAGTGAATTGGCAGGGCGTGAATATGAGAATACACGCAGTAACACACATGCACACAGACGTGTGCATTTGCTCGCTCACATGTACACTGCACACACGTGTGTGCCTGCACACACATGCATGCAGTAACACACTCACATATGCACACACATGTGCATTTGCTCACTTGCGTGTACAGTGCACACATGTGTATCTGCATGCACACACATGTAGCGACACGCTCACATATGCACACATGCATTGCATTTGCTCACTCACGTGCCCAGCACACATGCATGCACATGTAGCGGCACACGCATGGGGCATAAAGTGAATTGGCAGGGCGTGAATTGCTAAACGCGGGCGAAATTCATGTATTCTCCCCTTTTTCTTAGGGTTGACATTTTTAAAACCAAACGTTAAAGAAAAAATTTAATGTTCACTGACTTGATGCACAGCACTTCTGAAAACACTTCATGAATATTTTAAGGTGTGAGAAATTAACGTAGATATTACATCTGTCCCTAAATGGATGAGTCAATCAGTGAACTGTAGTCCACAGACAGAGTGGAATGTGCCTCGGCCTTGAAAATAAGGAAGGACGTTCTGCACCTGCCACTGCGTGGACGGACCTTGGGGACATGATGCTCAGTGACATAAGCCAGACAGAAGGACGAATCGTGTGTGAGTGCGCATACATGGGGTCCCTAGAGGAGTCACATCCGCAGAGACAGAGAGTAGATGGTGGAGACAGGGGCTGGGGACGGGGACGGGCAGTCAGTGGTTCATGGGGACACAGGTTCAGTTTGAGGAGCTGGAAAGTTCTGGAGATGATGTTGCACACGGTTGCACAGCAACGTGAATGTGCTCAGTGCCACTGAGGTGTGTACCTAAAAGGGATTAAGGTGACGCATTTCATATCGTATGTATTTTACCACAATTTAAAAAGACCTTTTTGGGCACCTGGGTGGCTCGGTTGGTCGAGCGCATGACTTCGGCTCAGGTCACGATCTCACGGTTCGTGAGTCGGAGCCCCGCGTCAGGCTCTGTGTGGACACCTCGGAGCCTGGAGCCTGCTTCACCTTCTGTGTCTCCCTCTCTCTCTGCCCCTCCCCTGTTCACACTCCGTCTCTGTCTCTGTCTCTCTCTCTCTCAAAAATAAATGAACATCAAAAAATGTCTTAAGAAGCCTTTTTAAACGAGAGTAGTGCTTGAATGCAAGAAGGGGGTCAGCCTCACTAATAATTCAGGAAACCGAAACCAGAGGTACCACGTGCACACCTACCAGACCAGCAAAACCTAACAACATCGCATCACGCACTGGCAGGGAACAGGACCAAGGCGATGTCTAACACACAGGTAGAGGCTCCTGCTTGGGAACACACGTTGGTGCCACCTCACACAGGAAAACGTGTGCATGCACAGGCCGTAAGTTACAGAAACACGTGAAGACGCACAGCAGGACACACGGACAGCAGACGTTTGCAGCCACGGACAGCAGACGTTTGCAGCCACACACACACAGAGCGCGAAACCAACCCAAACGCCATCAGAAGCAGAATGGAGACAGGAAGGACGCATAGGCGTGAGATGGAACATTCCACAGCTGTGCACCAGATGGCTTCACGCGATAACACTGGTCAGAATCATTCTGTCAAGCGTGTCTCCCGTGCAGAGACCTGGGCGCCAGGTGACATCATCTACAGATGCCCACGTGGGACAGATATGCCATGGCATGTTCTGGGCACCAAGTTCGGGGCATGGTTACGTCCTGGTGGGGAGGAGGTCAGGACGGGGGCAGGGCACGTCTGGGCACGTACTGGCCACGCTCTCTCTGCATCTGGACGATGGCCACGTGGTTACCGTTTTATAACGGTACTTTCCACGTACACAATGGAATCTCCAATAGTAACTAAAGGTCAAATTTTCCTTTATAGAGAATCGTGGTCTCCCCAGCGGAAGAAGGGCCGCTTCTCCCAGGGACGTGAGGGCGGACGGTGTCTACCTGGGCAATCGTGACGCCTGGGCTGCTTCAGCCTGCAAGCCTGATGGCAAACCCACAGGCTTGGGGGACACGGGGCAGCAGGGAAGATCCTGTGACCCCAGGCCCCGGGCTCATGGAGGGCATGGAGCCCGCCTCACCTGGTCAAACTTCTCGGTCATCTTGTGAACCACACTGTTGCCTTGGTTGGTCTGGTACAGCTCGGCCGTCACCATCCCTGGGAGAGAAAGAAGCTCACTCAACATGGAAACGCGGTTTGCACCACCTCTCCTCCTTCTCCTGGGAGGGCGTGGTAGGTGGGCGGGGCCACGACACCTCATCCCTCAGAGGCCACGGCAAGGCCACAGGAGTAATCCGGCCTCGCTGCTCCCCAAAAAACCAAGATCTCCTACCCAAACCAGCCTCTGGAGGAGGCCCCAGCCCGCCCAGTGTCTTAGGACCACAGGCGGCCAGGACAGTGAGGCCCAGCCGGCACGTGAGAGAGAGAGGCCCAGGAGTGCCAGGAGCATGGCTCACCTTCACAGCCACAGCACTGGACGAAGAAGCTGATGAGGTCCAGCAGGGCCAGCTCCCTGTCCTCCTTGTAAGACTGGACCCACTCCTCGACAGCCGTCTGCAGGGGCAGCAGCACAGGTGAGCACACGTGTGTGATGACGCACATGTGACAGGCCAGCAGTGAGGACACAGGTGTGATGGTGTGTGTGTTATGGGCCAGCAATGACCACGTGTGTGTGATCAGGCGTGTGACGGGCGGCAGTGAGCACATGTGTGTGTGATCAGGCATGTGATGGGCAGTGGTGAGCACATGAGTGTGTGATCAGGCATGTGACAGGTGGCAGTGAGCACGTGCGTGTGATCAGGCGTGTGACAGGCGGCGGTGAGCATGTGTGTGGGATCAGGCATGTGATGGGCAGTGGGGAGCACACGTGTGTGTGTGATCAGGCATGTGACAGTTGGCAGGGCAGCTGTGAGCACGTGTGTGTGTGATCAGGCATGTTAAGGGCAGCAGTGAGCACAAGTGTGTGATCAGGCGTGTGAGGGGCAGCGGTGAGCACATGTGTGTGATCAGCCGTGTGAGGGGCAGCAGTGAGCATGTGTGTGTGATCAGGTGTGTGATGGGTGGTGGTGAGCATGTGTGTGTGATCAGGCATGTGACAAGTGGCAGTGAGCACGTGTGTGATCAGGCATGCGATGGGCAATGGTCAGCACGTGTGTGTGATCAGGCGTGTGATGAGCAGTGGTAAGCATGTGTGTATGTGATCAGGCGTGTGACAGGTGGTGGTGAGCACATGTGTGTGATTAAGTGTGTGATGGGCGGTGGTGAGCATGTGTGTGATCAGGCATGTGATGGGCGGTGGTGAGTACGTGTGTATGATCAGGCGTGTAAAGGGCGGTGGTGAGCATGTGAGACAGGCATGTGTGATGGGCAGTGGTGCGCACGTGTGTGATTAGGCATGTAAAGGGCAGCAGTGAGCATGTGTGTGTGTGATCAGGCGTGTGACAGGCGGTAGTGAGCACGTGTGTGTGATCAGGCGTGTGACAGGCGGTAGTGAGCACGTGTGTGTGATTAAGTGTGTGACGGGTAGCAGTGAGCATGTGTGTGTGAGATCAGGCATGTTAAGGGTGGCAGTGAGCACAAGTATGTGATCAGGCATGTGACGGGCAGCAGTGAGCACGTGTGTGTGATCTGGCGTGTGACGGGAGGTGGTGACCGTGTGTGTGATCAGGCATGTGATGGGCAGTGCTGAGCACGTGTGTGTGTGATCAGGCATTTGACGGGCAGCAGTGAGCACGTGTGTGATCTGGCGTGTGACGGCGGTGGTGACCGTGTGTGTGATTAGGCATGTGATGGGCAGTGCTGAGCACGTGTGTGTGTGATCAGGCATTTGACGGGTAGTAGTGAGCACGTGTGTGTGATTAGGCGTGTGACTGGTGGCAGTGAGCACGTGTGTGTGATCAGGTGTGTGATGGGCGGTGGTGAGCACGTGTGTGTGTGATCAGGTGTGTGATAGGCAGTGATGATCATGTGTGTGTGTGATCAGGTGTATGAAGGGTGGTGGTGAGCACATGTGATGGGCAGCGGTGAGCATGTGTGTGATCAGGTGTGTGACAGGTGACAGTGAGCACGTGTGTGTGTGATAAGGTGTGTGATGGGCGGCGGTGAGCATGTGTGTATGTTCAGGCGTGTTATGGGTGGCGGTGAGCACGTGTGTGGGTGATCAAATGTGTGACGGGTGGCAGTGAGCACGTGTGTGTGATCAGGCGTGTGACGGGCGGCAGTGAGCACATGTGTGATAAGGTGTGTGAACAGTGGCGGTGCGTACGTGAGTGTGATTAGGCATGTGACGGGTGGTGGTGAACACGTGTGACAGGCGGCGGTGAGCACATGTGTGATCAGGTGTGTGATGGGTGACGGTGAGCATGTGTGTCTGATCAGGTATGTGACGGGCAGCAGTGAGCACGTGTGTGTCATCAGGCATGTGACAGGTGGAGGTGAGCATGTGTGTGTGTGATCAGGTGTGTGATGAGAGGTGGTAAGCATGTGTGTGTGTGATCAGGTGTGTGACGGGTGGTGGTGAGCATGTGTGTATGTGATCAGGCATGTGACAGGCAGTGGTGAGCACATGTGTGTGTCATCAGGCGTGTGAAGGGTAGCAATGAGCACATGTGTGTGATCAGAGGTGTGTCAAATGGCAGTAAGCACGTGTGTGTGATCAGGCATATGATGGGCGGTGGTGAGCACGTATGTGTGTGATCAGGTGTGTGAAGGGTGGCGGTGAGCACATGTGATAGGCGGCAGTGAGCACATGTGTGTGTCATCAGGTGTGTGACAGGCAGCAGTGGGGACGTGTATGATCAGGTGTGTGACAAGCGGTGGTGAACACATCTGTGTGTCATCAGGTGTGTGACGGGTGGTAGTGAGCGCGTGTGTGTGTGTGTCATCCGGTGTGTGACAAGTGGCGGTGAGCACGTGTGTATGTGATTAGGCGTGTGATGGGTGGTGGTGAGCACGTGTGTGTGTCATCAGGTGTGTCACGGGCGGGTGTCAGCACGTGTGTGATCAGGCATGTGACAGGCGGTGGTGAGCATGTGTGTATGTGATCAGGCATGTGACAGGCAGTGGTGAGCACATGTGTGTGTCATCAGGCGTGTGAAGGGTAGCAATGAGCACATGTGTGTGATCAGAGGTGTGTCAAATGGCAGTAAGCACGTGTGTGTGATCAGGCATATGATGGGCGGTGGTGAGCACGTGTGTGTGTGATCAGGTGTGTGAAGGGTGGCGGTGAGCACGTGTGTGTGCTCACATGTGTGACAGACGGTGATGAACCCATGTGCGTGTCATCAGGCGTGTGACGGGCAGTGGTGAGCACGTGTGTGATCAGGCATGTGACGGGAGGTGGTGAGCACGTCTGTGTGTGTGATCAGGTATGTGAAGGGTGGCGGTGAGCACATGTGATAGGCGGCAGTGAGCACATGTGTGTGTCATCAGGTGTGTGACAGGCAGCAGTGAGCACGTGTATGATCAGGTGTGTGACAAGCGGTGGTGAACACATCTGTGTGTCATCAGGTGTGTGACGGGTGGTAGTGAGCGCGCGTGTGTGTGTGTCATCCGGTGTGTGACAAGTGGCGGTGAGCACGTGTGTATGTGATTAGGCGTGTGATGGGTGGTGGTGAGCACGTGTGTGTGTCATCAGGTGTGTCACGGGCGGGTGTCAGCACGTGTGTGATCAGGCATGTGACAGGCGGTGGTGAGCATGTGTGTATGTGATTAGGCATGTGACGGGTGGTGGTGAGCATGTGTGTGTGTCATCAAGTGTGTGACGGGCGGCGGTGAGCACATGTGTGATCAGGTGTGTGATGGGGGGCGGTGAGCACGTGTGTATGTGATTAGGGGTGTGACGGGTGGTGGTGAGTACATGTGTGTGTCATCAGGCGCATGACGGGCAGCGGTGAGCACGTGTGTATGTGAATAGGCGTGTGACAGGTGGCAGTGAGCACATGTGTGTGCCATCAGGTGTGTGACAGGCGGCGGTGAGCATGTGTGTGTGTCATCAGGTGTGTGATAGGCAGCGGTGAGCACGTGTGTATGTGATTAGGCGTGTGACAGGTGGTGAGCACATGTGTGTGTCATCAGGCGTGTGACAGGCGGCAGTGAGCACGTGTGTGTGTCATCAGGTGCGTGACAGGCAGCGGTGAACACGTGTGTATGTGATTAGGCGTGTGATGGGTGGCAGTGAGCACGTGTGTGTGTCATCAGGTGTGTGACGGGCAGCGGTGAGCACGTGTGTGTGTCATCAGGTGTGTGCTAGGCGGCGGTGAGCACGTATGTGTGTGATCTGGTGTGTGACAGGCGGCAGTGAACACGTGTGACGGGCATATATGGCCGGCACACCTGTCGGCTGGGCACACAGGGCAGCACAGAGCTGTGGCCAGTGTTGTCCTGACCCTGTGGGGACACTCAGCCCCTGATGGCCCCAGCAGCGTGTGTCGCGCCCGCGTCCAGCCCACGTCCCCTGTGGTGGGCGGTACCTGCACAGAGTTCTTCCCCAGGGCAACCATCTCAAACAGGGTCACCTCTGCGGTGATGGCCACTTTCCTCTTGCGGTACTTCCGCGGGGGCCGCCCTCGTCGGCAGGTGCCCTGCCCACGGGCATCCTGGGCCCCCGAGGTTGCTCCCTGAGCCTGAAACCAAAGAGTGGGATGTGACGGGCTGCACCGCACACCCTGTGTCCCGGGCAGGTGAGGAGGGTGTAGCCCCCACACACACACCCGGGGACGCAGGGGCGCACCGTGGTGGCCCTAGGCAGGAACCCTGGACCATCGGGAGCACACAGGTGTGAAGGAGACCTGGACATTCAGGAGACAACTGGCCGCACCCCCTGGGGGTGCCCACCTGTCACCATGTGCTCACACTTTCACACCAAATAGCTCTCAGCTCCTCATGGCCTGTCCTGTACCCGCTGCAAGGGGTCCATGATCACCTGAGACCCTGGGCAGGGAGGGGGCTTCAGGCACCTGGAACGGAGGGTGCAGGAGCAACCCCAGACCCCCAGGTGGGGGGATCAATGCCAGGGAGCAGGGAGGGTTTCCCCAGACCCCCAGGCAGGGGCATCGATGCCAGGGAGCAGCGAGGGGACACTGAGCCTGAAGAGGGGAGCAGGAGTCATCGTGTCTGAGGACGGTCAGGGGGTGGGAACACTGTGTCCAAGGTCAGGGGATAGGATGCCATATCCATGGTCGGGGAGGGGACTCCGTGTCCATGGTCGGGGATGATGCTGTGTCCGAGGATGGGGGAGAGGACGCCGTGTCCATGGTTGGGGGAGGGTACTCCATGTCCGTGGTTGGGGGAGGGGACGCCGTGTCCAAGGACGAGGGAGGGGATGCTATGTCCGAGGATGGGGGAGGGAAGGAACACCCCATCTGCGGACACAGGAGAGGACACCACCTCCAAAGACCAACAGTGGAAGTGCGCTGGCCTGCAGGGCCCTGGTGGGCCTGGGGTTTGGTGGGCAGGCAGTAGAGAGAAGCCTCCAGGACCCAGTCCTCAAGCTGGCAGCACCTGGCCCGGCACAGGGGAGCACAGCACCACCCAGCCCGCCCAGCCCTCCCCACAGTGGTCAATACCAGTATGGAGCCCCTCCTCCCGGACATCACCTCAAAGAAGGTCACCATGGAGATGAACTGGCCAGCCTCATTCCTGTACCTCCTGCGTGTGGCCCGCCCACGCCGTCGGAATCCAATCCCACTGACATCCCGGATCCCTGAGGGTCCTTCCTGCACCTACAGCCAGAGAGCAGGATGTGAAGGGCCAGGAAATGGTGCTAAGTGGAGGCCAGCTTAATGAGAGGACCCCTTAACTCCAGGACCCAGGGGGCAGGAAGTGTCCACTAGAACTGCCCATCCCCACCAGGGGCCCCCGGGAGAGGAGGGTGGCCACCCCATGTCACCCACCGCTGCTGCAGGACAGAGGTCTCGGCCAGGGTCTCTGACTGTCATCACGCCCTCAGCTGGGTGCTCAGACACAAGCCTCCGCTGCCACAAACCACCAGTGTCCTGGGGACAGCAAGCCATCTTAAACCCAATCCTGAGGACTGTCTCTCAGGGATATGGGGTTCCCATCACCCCACTGGTCAGAGCCCCAGATAGAGATGGGGAGCTCAGGCCAGTGACCAGCAAGGCTGGGGGAGGTAAGACCCATGATATGAGCCGGCTCTCCCTGTCCTTCTGGGAGGGGTGGGCCCAGTGGCCCCGCAGAAGCAGGACTGAGACCACCACAGCCTCAAGGGGCACAGGGAGAGTAACCCAGAACCAAGGGTCACATGTGCAGACAGCAGAACTTGGGCGTCACTCCTGGGCACACCTGCCCAATAGAGCATGGCCTTCCCTAGTGGGATGCTGCTACTGCATGGGGACCAGCGCAGATACATTGCGCTGTCCAGGCCATGCCTGCCCTGACTCGATGCTCCCCTGCCCACTAGCGTCCGACCCACCAGGGGCTCACGGATACCGTGAGCCCATAAGGGCCATCCTGGGGCACAGACGGTCTTCAGGACAAGTGTGCCCACTTGTGGGTGCCCCACACCCCTGCATCCCTACACTGTGGGCCTCTGTGACACCACCACATGACAGTCTTCCACAAACGAGAACATCTGAGGGCTGTAGTACTAGGCTGGCTGGCCCACTGATAACCTCACCACAACACACATCTGGTTCTGCTTGTAGGAACCCCACACTGATATGTGCGCACACTGAAGGCTGTGCCTCAGCAACACGCTGGAGATAGACTGGCATGTCCTCAAACTTAAAAATGAATTTAGCAAAGCCAATTCAAGGTCAGTTTAATAAAATCAATCATATTTCTAAAAACAAGCAACGAAAACCTGGATACTGAAATTAAAAAAAAAAAAACAAAACAGTAGCTATTACAACAGCTCCCCCAAAATGGAATACTTAGATATCAACCTAACAAAATAGGTGTAGGATCTGTGTATTGAAAACTACAAGATTTTGTTGAAAAAAAATCAAATAAGGCTTTCAGAAACAGTGAGCTATACCATGTTCATGGAATGGAATGGAGAAATGGATCATTCTGCAACAGCTGGAGATTCAATACTGAACTCTTAGTAATGGACAGAACAACCAGACAGAAGACCAGTGAGGACAAACAAGACTTAACAAACCAACTAGACCTAAGACACATATACTGAACCCTCCACCCAGCAACAGCACACACCTTCTGCTCATGTGTTCTTAGCACATTCCCCAGAATACACTACACGTTAGACCACCAATGAAGTCTTATCAGATTTCAAAAGACAGATAACATACAAAGTATCTTCTCTGACCACAACAGTATGAAGTAGGAATCAATAACAGAAGGAAAACTGGAAAATTCACAAAACTATGAAAGAACAAGTGGTTCAGAGAAGAAATCACAAGGGAGATTAGAAAATATCTAGGGACAGGGACTTCAAGCTGTATCACAAAGCTGTAATCATCAAGACTATGGTACTGGCACAAAAACAATCAATGGAACAGAATAGAGAATCCAGAAATGGACCCACAAACGTATGGCCAACTAATCTTTGACAAAGCAGGAAAGAACATCCGATGGAATAAAGACAGTCTCTTCAGCAAGTGGGGCTGGGAAAACTAGACAGCGACATGCAGAAGAACGAACCTGGACCACTTTCTTACACCAGACACAAAAATAAACTCAAAATGGATGAAAGACCTAAGTGTGAGACAGGAAGCCATCAAAATCCTCAAGGAGAAAGCAGGCAAAAACCTCTTTGATCTTGGCCGCAGCAACTTCTTACTCAACACATCTCCGGAGGCAAGGGAAACAAAAGCAAAAATGAACTACTGGGACCTCATCAAAATAAAAAGCTTTTGCACAGTGAAGGAAACAATCAGCAAAACTAAAAGGCAACCGACAGAATGGGAGAAGATATTTGCAAATGACATATCAGATAAAGGGTTAGTATCCAAAATCTATAAAGAACTTATCAAACTCAACACCCAAAACAACAAATAATCCAGTGAAGAAATGGGCAAAGACATGAATAGACACTTCTCTAAAGAAGACATCCAGATGGCCAACCGACACAGGAAAAAATGCTCAACTTCACTCATCATCAGGGAAATACAAATCCAAACCACAATGAGATACCACCTTACACCTGTCAGAATGGCTAACATTAACAACTCAGGCAACAACAGATGTTGGCGAGGATGCAGAGAAAGAGGATCTCTTTTGGATTGTTGGTGGGAATGCAAGCTGGTGCAGCCTCTCTGGAAAACAGTATGGAGGTTCCTCAAAAAAACTAAAAATAGAACTACCCCAGGACCCAGCAAATGCACTACTAGGCATTTATCCAAGGGATACAGGTGTGCTGTTTCAAAGGGACACGTGCACCCCCATGTTTATAGCAGCACTATCAACAATAGACAAAGTATGGAAAAAGCCCAAATGTCCATCAATGGATGAATGGATAAAGAAGAGGTGGTTTATATATATACAATGGAGTATTACTCATCAATCAAAAAGAATGAAATCTTGGATGGGACTAGAGGGTATTATGCTAAGTGAAATTAGTCAGAGAAAGACAAATTATCATATGACTTCCCTCATATGAGGACTTTAAGATATAAAACAGATGAACACAAGGGAAGGGAAGCAAAAATAATATAAAAAACAGGCAGGGGGACAAAACGTAAGAGACTCTTAAATATGGAAAACAAACAGAGGGTTACTGGAGGTGTTGTGGGAGGGGAGATGGGCTAAATGGGTAAGTGGCATTAAGGAATCTACTCCTGAAATCATTGTTGCACTATATGCTAACTAACTTGGGTGTAAATTTAAAAAATAAAAAATAAATTAATTTTTAAAAAAAAGAAAAGGAAAAGAAAATATTTAGGGACAAATGCAAATGAAAATCAACATAACTAAAGCTTTTGGAATGGTGGGAAAGTGGTGCTAATGGGAAATTTACAGTTGTAAATGTTGGCACCAAAAACCAAGAAAAATCTTAGATCAACAACACAACTTTACAACTTGAGGAATGAGAAAAAGAACATCAAATTAAATCCAAAGGTAGCAGAAGGAAGGACCTAACAAAGAATTAAAGTGGAGATAAACACAATAGGTGATGGAAAACCAATAGAGAAAACCCAATGAAACCAAAAGCTGGTTCTTCAAAATGATAACAGACCTGGGGTGCCTGGCTGGCTCAGTTGGAAGAGCATGCAACTCTTAACCTTGGGTTGTGGGTTCAAGCCCCACATTGGGTGTAGAGATTACTTAAATAAATGAAACTTAAAATAAAAAAGATAACAGTTAACAAACCTTTAGCTTAGATGGGCTAAGGGCAAAAGAGTAAAGATTCAAATTACGAAAATCGGGACTGAAAGTGGGGGCATTATTAGAGATTCCACAGAAACAGGTTTATAACATCACAGCAGCAAACGGGATGACATATATGAAATAGACAAATTCCTAGAAACACAAAACCTAGTAAGACTAAGTCACACAGAAATAGAAAATCTGAAAAGAAAAGCTTGTAACCTGAAGACTTCACTGAGGAATTCTACCAAAGGATTTTAGGAAAACTAACACCAATCCTTCTCACACTTTTCCAAACATTGAAGAGGGGGGGAACACTTGCCAACTCATTCCAGAAAGCCAGCATGCCTCGGATTCCAAAGCCAGACAGACACCACAAGGAAACCACACGGACATCCCTCATGAGCACTGGTGTAAAAATCCTCAACAAGATACCAGCGAACGGAACTCAGAGGACTATACAGCATGACCAAGCGGGACTTATTCCTAGAATAGAAGGTTGGTCTGACATACAAAAACTGATCATTGTAAGGCACCATGTCAACAGGATTAAGGAAAAATATCACATGATCAACTCAACAGGTTCAGAAAAAGTATCGGACAGAGTTCAACACCCTTTCATAATAAAAACATTTAAAAAATAAAATTAACTAAGAATAGAAGGAAAGTATCTCAATGTAATCAAAGCCATCTAGAGCTTTGTAAATATTTATGCCCCCAACTTGGAACACCTAAGTATATAAATCAATTAATAACAAACATAAAGAAACCCATTGAGGGGCGCCTGGGTGGCTCAGTCGGTTGGGCGTCCGACTTCAGCTCAGGTCACGATCTCGCCGTCTGTGAGTTCGAGCCCCGCATCGGGCTCTGGGCTGATGGCTCAGAGCCTGGAGCCTGCTTCTGATTCTGTGTCTCCCTTTCTCTCTGCCCCTCCTCCATTCATGCTCTGTCTCTCTCTGTCTCAAAAATAAACAAAATGTCAAAAAAAATTTTTTTTTTTAAAAAAGAAACCCATTGATAACATTTCAATAATAGTAGGGGACTTTGACAATAGCATCAAAAAGAATAAAATACTTAAGTGTTACCCGAGATGGTGAAAGATTTGTACAATGAAAAGTACAAAACATTGCCGGAAGAAATTAAAGAAGATGTACAGAAATGGAAATGCATCCCACCTTCATGGACTGAAAGACTTCAGAGGATTAGAATGTGAACGTGACCCAAAGTGATCTCGATTCGGTGCACTCCCAATCAACATCTCCGCCTACGTTTTTCTAGATATTAGTAAGCTGATTCTAAAATGTATAGAAAGAAAAAGGAACTCGAACAGCCAAAGTAACGTTCAAAAACAACAACATTGGAGGATTCGCACTCATTTCAAACGTTAGTATAAAGCCGTAGACAATCAAGACTGTGTGGTAGTCGGCAAAAGGATATCCCGTAGATCAGTGGAAGAGGACAGAGTCCAGAAGTAGAAGCACACAAATATGGTCAACTGGCCTTTTCTAAAATTGCTAAGGCAACTCCACCGAAAGAAGATAATCTGCTTAAAAATACGGTACTGAACAGGGGCTCTTGGGGGGCTCAGTCGGTTAAGCTTCCGACTTGGGCTGAGGTCATGATCTCACGGTTCGTGGGTTCGAGCCCTGCGTCGGGCTCTGTGCTGACAGCTCGGAGCCTGGAGCCTGCTTCAGACTCTGTGTCTCCCACTCTCTGCCCCTCCCCTGGTCCACATTCTCTCTCTCTCTCTCTCTCTCTCTCTCTCTCTGCCCCTCCCCGTGCTCATGCTCTCTCTTTCCCTCTCTCAAAAATAAATATTTTTTAAAAAGAACTCTCAAAAAAATTAAGTTCATTAAAAAAGAACTCTCAAAACTCAACAACAAACCACTCAATAGAGGAGAGTCACAAACGATTTTAACAGAGTCCTCGCCTGAAGATACACACAGGTGGGGCCCTTAGTGGACGACACTCACGTCATTAGGCACTAGGGAAGGGGAACTGCAAACCCAGCGCCATTAGAACGTTCACGTGTGCCTACCAGTCACCGTGCCGCTGGCATTTACCCGAGAGAAACAGAGGCATCTTTCCGCACGAAGGCTTGTGCACAAATGTTCCCGGCAGCTTTATCAGGGATAAGGAAACCTCCCAACAACCCAAATATCCCGTCCACAGTAAACGGACACACAGACGGTGGTCGGTCCACAGGTGCAGCAACCACTCTGTAATAAAAGGAATGAACCGGGGCGCCTGGGGGCCTCGGGCAGTTAAGCCTGTGACTCTTGGTTTTGGTTGGGGTCGTGATCTCCTGGCGCACCACATCGAGGCTTGCTTCGGGCTCTGCCCTGATGCTGCCTGGGATTCTCTGTCCCCCCCCCACACACACACACAGCCCGTCCCTCCCCTGCCCACAGTCTCTCTTTCTCAAAATAAATAAACTTTTAAAAAGTAAAAAATAAAGAAAATACAGGAATGAACTACCGCCCCATTCCAATATGGTTGAATGCGAACATACTTAATTATGCTGAGTGAATGATGCCCGAGCACCAAGAAAAAGAAATCGTAGTGCGTGAGTCCCTGTATATAACCCTCTAGGAAATGCACACAGTGTCACGGTCAGGGACAGGGCAGACTGGAGTGGGTGTGGAGAGGTGTTGGGTCTGCCACTGCGAAGGCTTACAAGATCTGGAGGGGGGAGGAGGGGTGGAGATAGTCATCATCCTGATGGCGGTGATGCCCAGAAGGTGTCCACGCGTGTTAAACCACGCACTTTCAATACGTGTTTATTTCATACCAAGTGTTTGAAAACAATTTTTTTAATGTTTATTTATTTTTGAGAGAGAGAGAGAGAGAGAAAGAGAGACAAGGCAGGGGAGGGGCAGAGAGAGAGGGAGACACGGAATCCGAAGCGGGCTCCGGGCTCCGAGCCGTCAGCACAGAGCCCCACTCGGGGCTCAGACTCAACGAGCCGTGAGATCATGACGTGAGCCGAGTCGGATGCTTCACCGACTAAGCCACCCGGGTGCCCCTCACACCAAGCGTCTGAAACAAAAACGAGCTTGACTCTCCAGGACCAGCACGGATAAATTAAAACGGCATGTATTTTGGTCGTGGGGAGGGGGACACAGCAGGATCAGGGGAGGAGACCACCAAGTGGAGCCCCAGAAGCACAATGTGTGGCCAGTAAACAGCCAACCGCAGTGCTACGAATGCCTCCTGGGGACACAGCCCTGGGGGGCTTTGCACGCGCCCAGACATGCATGACCCCTGACGTCGTGCCGGCTTAAAGCCACGGGGGCCTCAGTCTAACCCGCCCGTCTGCGTGCTCCTGAGCAAACTCTGCAGACTCGCGCGCACATTCGAGGCCATGATGACCAACCCTCACCATCTCAGGTCCCGAGCAGCCACCCCAGCTACAGTCAGGCCGCCACGTATTTTCATTCTCAAGTCAGGAGTGACTGGAAAACAGTAACCTCACGACACTGTGGTCGCACCCCCATGTATACATGACAAGCCCAGTTAACGTTAGGGGTTATTAACTAAACTGCCACGTGGCCGACAGACCACCCTGTGGTCTGTGATTGCTGTCTACACAGCAATGCAAACTCACTCCAAGGATACTCAGGAGACAGGTGAAACTTACAAATCTTGTTTCCTATTTTGTTTGTTTCTGCTTTTTTTTTTTTTTTTAGTAGGTTCTACACCCAACATGGGACTCGAACTCACAACCCTGAGATGAAGAGTTGCATGCTTGGGGGTGGGGCGCCTGGGTAGTTCCGTCGGTTGAGCGTCCGACTCTGGCTCGGTCCTGATCTCACGGTTGGTGGGTTCGAGCCTCGAGTCGAGCTCTGTGCTGACGGCTGGGAGCCTGGAGCCCGCTTCGGATTCTGTGTCTCCCTCTCTCTCTGCCCCTCCCCTGCCTGCACTCTGTCTCTCTCTCTCTCTCTCTCTCTCTCTCTCTCAAATCTCTCAAAAATAAATAAACATTAAACAAATAACAACAAAAACAGAAGAGTTGCATGGTGTGGCAACTGATCCAGCCAGGCACATCCTTAAGCCTAAAATTTCATAAGATAAAAAAAGAAATTATAAAACAATATATACAATTTGAACTCATTTTTTATTAAATTTTAGGATATATATATGCACATGCGTGCATACAGATATGCAAATACACACATGCGTGTGTGTGTGTACGTGCATAAAAAGCCTGGAAGAGGGACACGTGGCTGGTACACCACGCTTGCTCTCACGTTGTGAGTTCGAGTCCCAGTTTGGACACAGAGATGGCTTTAAGAAAAAAAAAAAGAAAACTAGAAGAATATTCAGGAAAATATTTTTTTTTAAATTTCTTTAATGTTTAATTTATTTTTGAGAGAGGCAGAGAGAGACAGAGCGTGAGCAGGGCAGAGGCAGAGAGCGAGGGAGACACGGAATCCGAAGCAGGATCCAGGCTCCGAGCCGTCAGCACAGAGCCCGACGCGGGGCTCGAACTCACGCGAGATCACGCGAGATCATGACCCGAGCCCAAGTGGGGGGGCTCAACCGACCGAGCCACGCAGGTGCCCCTGTAGCAAAATGTTACTAGTGACCGCTGTCGGGACAGATTATAAGGGATCCGTGTTTCCTCCCGCGTTCCTGTCTACACCTTGCCATCTGCATGAACGTGTCACTCCCCCCCCCCCCGAGGGAAACACGCATCTTAGGCCCACGTAACGAGCGTGTATCAGCGTGGCCACGGATTCCGCCAGCACGGGCACTTACCGACACGGTGTCCTGGCCACCGCCATCGCACACGGGCATCAGGTTCCCCTCCTCTTGGCCAGACCTTTCGCTGAGACACGAGAAAAGTCAGACTGCTGCGTGGAGCCCTTGAGGCTGCAAGCCACGTAATGACACAGCCACCCCCCCACTCGCTCGGTGAGTCTTTCCCGAGCTACAGGCAGTTCCACACGCTGGGGCTTTTCGGCACACGCTCTTAAAATTCGACGTTTTTAAATTGTTGTCAGCAGAGGAAAGAAAGCACCCAAAGTCAGACAATGCCAAGAAACGGGGAGTGGCTCGGCTCACAGAGGGGACAAAACAGTCCGTCTCCGAATGCTTGGGAAGGGGGTTGAACGACCGGCGGCCCCTGATGCCAACTGCGCCCGGTTCGGGGCTTCTGACACACCAGGACGCATCTCCCCATCCAACCCACGATGTCTCTTAACAACCACGGGTGTTTGAGAATCGGGAAAATGGAATACTTTCAACGCGAAGGCAAAACACGAGCGGTTTTTCCACACGGCTGTGCGAGCCCCCTCCCACCGTGTTGTGTTCACAGCGCCACGACCCCAGGCGACTGGCACCTGTCTCCTCTCTCCCCTACTTCTTCCTACAGCCTCAACACCATTTTCACGCCAACATCTACGCCGTTTATCACACACACTAGACGTTTCGAGGGCTGTCTGCTGAATCAAGTCTGCAGACAGCTTTGGGTTTGCACGGAGGTGAGGTTGTAGGATGAACTTACTTGGCAGGAAACCGTCTACCACCCCCCCTCAGCAGCCACAGGGCATAGTGTCAACAGGAAAGGAGTAAAAAAAAAAAAAATGCGTTACCTCATTGTCAAGTGTTAATCCTCACCGTCGTCCCTCCCCAAGCCACCCCCAGAAACCGCCGGGCAGGCAGGCTCCAGGGGACAGCGCTGGCGATGCGGCCCGGACGGCGACGGGAACCGAGGAAGCGGAGAGGTCTGAGTGCGGCGAAGAACCTGGCGCCCCGCGCAGCCCTGGAAACGCGAGCTCCGGTAGGTCTGCTCCCCCAAGTAAGACTGCACTCCGTCTACAGGAGGCAGGGCTCGGAGGAGGGGACCTGCCCGAATCTTACGCCAGGGGGCGTCACAGGACCACAGCGAGCCGGCCTCCCGCTGCAGAGAAGCTTCGCCCCAGGATCTCAGAGCAAGGCCCCGCAGAGACACCCTCCCCGGGACACAAGGCCCCGTGCTTTCTCCGCGGACTCACTGGTGCCCGTGCCCTGTGCTGGCGGTCGGAAGCCGTGTGACAGGCCGGAGGGCTGGGGGACCGGCCCCGGAACGATATACGCCATCAGCACACACACACTTGTGCGTTCGTTACTGTAGGTTCTAATCCACACTCTGATTCCATCGGCAAGGAAATGGCACCCAGGACTCACGGCCCCTGGGGGCGTCACTGGCGACACCGGGTCGAGATCCCAAGCTCGCCCATTTTCTTTAAGACAGACGCACGACAGCTCAACTCAATGCCAACCGTGCCCAACGTGGTCACACTGGCTCGGGGGGTGCACAGGACAGTTCCTGCCAGGACAGTAACACCACCTCAGACGTTCCTTTCAATCCCCCACCCCCGTTCCGACACAGCAACCAGGCCTCCCGTGCCTCTTCGGGCTGCGTGTCCCTACGTGTCCCTACGCGTCCCCTCCTTCGTTGTGCATGTTAGAATCACGAGCTTCACCATCATCGAAATATCGGAAAGGCCGTGGCTTTCTGCAGACCCTTAAAAAGGAACATTTCCATTAAACCTGCTCTTCTGTGAAAACAAGAACCCCCTAGTGACAGCTGGGATCCATGTGACCCTTTCGACACCACGCATTCTGAATTTCTCCTGGAGAATATACTGATAACAGCCTGAACAGGAGGGGCCCTCCCTTCCAACAGCCCACCTCTCACCCTCCTGGGCCCACTGGCCTCTGCATTCATTTCCCACACCACATTCGCCAGCCAGCTTCTGATCCCCAAGCAGGTCCTGGGACCCCCAGGGACACACCCAGGCTAGCTGCACAGACTTCAGAATCCCCACCCGCCCCCGGCCGTCACCAGGCCAAATTCAGACCCCCAAGCAGCACCGGGGAAGAAGCCCAAAGTCAGCACCACGTGCCCAAGGCAGAGTATGGGACCCATGCGACTGGACATGAACCCCCGTAGCAGTGTACGACCTGAGATCATGGACTCAGACATGCCAGGCAAAGTTTGAGTCTCCTCCGAACTGGCGATGACTCCCAACGCAGCGTCTGGGCCCCCTGAGGCCGAGTTGCAGACCCCCAGTGATGGGATGAGACTCTCAAAGCTCCGCTTGGACCCCCAAGGCAGGATGTGGAACCCCGGAATGGGCTTGAACCCCAAGGCAGGATGTGGAACCCCCAGGATGGGCCCGGACCCCCAGGGAAGAATGTGGGACTCCCGGAATGGGCCCAGACCCCCAGGGCAGGATGCAGGACCCCTGGGATGGGCTTGGACCCCCAAGGCAGGATGTGGGACCCCCCAGGAGGGGCCCGGACCCCCAGGGCAGGATGTGGGACCCCCGGAATGGGCCCAGACCCCCAGGACAGGATGTGGGACCCCTGGGATGGGCTTGGACCCCCAAGGCAAGATATGGGACTCCCAGGGTGGGCTTGGATCCCCAAGGCAGGATGTGGGACCCCCAGGATGGGCCCGGACCCCCAGGGTAGGATGCAGGACCCCCAGAATGGGCCCAGACCCCCAAGGCAGGATGTGGGACCCCCAGGATGGGCTTGGACCCCCAAGGCAAGATGTGGGACTCCCAGGGTGGGCTTGGACCCCCAAGGCAGGATATGAGACCCCCAAGGAAGCACTCTGACCCCCAAGGCAGGATGTGGGACCCCCAGGATGAGCTCGGACCCCCAAGGCAGGATGTGGGACTCCTGGGGTGGGCTTGGACCCCCAAGGCAAGATATGGGACTCCCAGGGTGGGCTTGGACCCCCAAGGCAAGATATGGGACTCCCAGGGTGGGCTTGGACCCCCAAGGCAGGATATGAGAACCCCAAGGAAGCACTCTGACCCCCAAGGCAGGATGTGGGACCCCCAGGATGAGCTCGGACCCCCAAGGCAGGATGTGGGACTCCTGGGGTGGGCTTGGACCCCCAAGGCAGGATGTGGAACCCCCGGATGGGCCTGGACCCCCAGGGAAGGATGCAGGACCCCCGGAATGGGCCCAGACCCCCAAGGCAGGATGTGGGACCCCCGAGATGGGCTTGGATCCCCAAGGCAGGATGTGAGACCCCCAGGATGGGCTTGGACCCCAAGGCAGGATGTGAGACCCCAGGGAAGCACTCGGATCCCCAAGGCAGGATTGGGACTCCCATGGCCACACTCGAACTCCCAAGGAAGGATGTGGGATGCCTAGGGGAGCACTTAGACCCCCCAAGGCAGGATGTGGGAACCCCCCCTGGAGGAGGACTCAGACCATCAAGTCATGCTGTGGGACCCCCCGAGGGAACTCCAACCCGCAGGGCAGGATTGCGTTCCCTGCAGCTGCATTTAGACCCCCAAGGCAGGATGTGGGACCCCCTTCCCGGGAGCACTCAGACCCCCAAGGCAGGATGTGGGGCCCCTTTCTGGGGAGCACTCAGACCCCAGGGCAGGATGTGGGACCCCCTTCCAGGGAGCACTCAGACCCCCAAGACAGGATGTAAGACCCCCTAGGCCAGTACTAGACCTGCAAGGCAGAGTTCAGGCCCCCTGAGACGGGCTCAGACCCTCAAGGCAGGATGTGGGACCCCTGGGATGGGCTCAGACATCCACAGCAGGATGTTAGGACCCCTGAGCCGGGCTCAAGCCCCCAAGGCAGGATGTGGGACCCCCGAGATGGGCTTGGATCCCCAAGGCAGGATGCGGGACCCCCAGGATGGGCTTGGACCCCAAGGCAGGATGTGAGACCCCAGGGAAGCACTCGGATCCCCAAGGCAGGATTGGGACTCCCATGGCCACACTCGAACTCCCAAGGAAGGATGTGGGATGCCTAGGGGAGCACTTAGACCCCCAAGGCAGGATGTGGGACCCCTGGGATGGGCTCAGACATCCACAGCAGGATGTTAGGACCCCTGAGCCGGGCTCAAGCCCCCAAGGCAGGATGTGGAATCCCCAAGATGGGCTCAGACCCCAAGGCAGGATGTGAGACCCCCGGGATGGGCTCAGACATTCATGGCAGAATGTTAGGACCCCTGAGATGGGCTCGAACCCCCAAGGCAGGATGTGGGACCCCGAGGACATGCCTGGACCCCAAGGCAGGATGTGGGACCCCCCGGGATGGGCTCAGACATCCATGGCAGGATGTTAGGACCCCTGAAATGGGCTCAGACATCCACGGCAGGATGTTAGGACCCCTGAGACGGGCTCAAACCCCCAAGGCAGGATGTGGGACCCCCGGGATGGGCTCAGACATTCATGGCAGGGTGTAGGACCCCTGGGGGAACACTCGGACCCCAAGGCAGGATGTGGAAGCCCCAAGGGAGCACTCCGCCTGCAGGCAGGATGTGAGACCCCCACCACCCCAAGGCAGGATGTGGGACCCTGGGGGAGCGCTCAGACCCCAAGGCAGGATTGGGACCCCCGTGGCCACATTCAAACCCCAAGGCAGGATGTGGGACCCCCAGGATGGGCTCAGACATCCACGGCAGGATGTTAGGACCCCTGAGACGGGCTCAAACCCTCAAGGCAGGATGTGGAATCCCCGAGATGGGCTCAGACCCCAAGGCAGGATGTGAGACCCCCGGGATGGGCTCAGACTTTCATGGCAGAATGTTAGGACCCCTGAGATGGGCTCGAACCCCCAAGGCAGGATGTGGGACCCCGAGGACACGCCTGGACCCCAGGCAGGATGTGGGATCCCCGGGATGGGCTCAGACATCCATGGCAGGATGTTAGGACCCCTGAAATGGGCTCAGACATCCACGGCAGGATGTTAGGACCCCTGAGACGGGCTCAAACTCCCAAGGCAGGATGTGGGACCCCGAGGACACACTTGGACCCCAAGGCAGGATGTGGGACCCCCAGGATAGGCTCAGACATTCATGGCAGGGTGTAGGACCCCTGGGGGAACACTCGGACCCCAAGGCAGGATGTGGAAGCCCCAAGGGAGCACTCCGCCCGCAGGCAGGATGTGAGACCCCCACCACCCCAAGGCAGGATGTGGGACCCTGGGGAGCGCTCAGACCCCAAGGCAGGATTGGGACCCCCGTGGCCACATTCAAACCCCAAGGCAGGATGTGGGGACACCCCCCCACCCCCGTGGAGGATTCAGAGAGTCAGGTCATGACGTGGGACTCCCAAGGGAGCACTCTAACCCGCAAGGCAGGATGGTGCACTTAGACCCCCAAGACAGGATGTGGGACCCTGGGGGAGCACTTTGACCCCCAAGACTGGATGTGGGACCCCCAAGGCAGGATGTGGGCCCCTGGGGGAGCACTTGGAACCCCAAGGCAGGATGTGGGACCCCTGAGGGAGGACTTCGACCCCCAAGGCTGGAAGTGGAACCCCCCCTGGGGCAGCACTCAGACCCCCAAGGCAGGATTGGGACCCCCATGGCTGCACTCGGACCCCCAAGACTGGATGTGGGACCCCCCTACGGGGCAGCACTCAGACCCCCAAGGCAGAATGTGGGACCCTGTGGGAGCACCTCGACCCCCAAGGGAGGATATGGGACCCCCTTCTGGGGCAGCACTAAGACCCCCAAGGCACGATGTGGGACCCCAATGGGGAAGCACTCAGACCCCAGGACAGAATGTGGGGCCCCTGAGGGAGCAGTCTGACCCCCAAGTCATAATGTGGGACCCCCGAGGGACCACTCTGACCCGCAAGGCAGGATTGGGACCCACACGGCTGCACTTAGACCCCCATAACAGGATGTGGGAACCTGGAGAGCACTCAGACCCCAAGGCAAGATGTGGGACCCTAGGGTCGGGTTTGGACCCACAAGACAGGAGGTATGACCCCCTAGGGCAGTACTAGACCTGCAAGGCAGAGTTCAGGCCCCCCCGAGATGGGCTCAGACCCCCAAGGCGGGATGTGGGACCCCCGGGATGGGCTCAGAGCCCCAAGGCGGGATGTGGGACCCCCGGGATGGGCTCAGACTCCCAAGGCAGGATGTGGGACCCCCCCCCAGGGCAATACTAGACCTGCAAGGCAGAATTCCGGACCCCCGAAAAGGTCTCAGACGCCCAAGGCAAGATGTGGGAAACCTGGAGGAGCACTAAGATCCCCAGGGCAGGATGTGGGACCCCCCCCCCAGGGGAAGCCCTCACACCCCTAAGGTAGGGTGTGGGAACCCTGGGGGAGCACTCAGAGCCCCAAGTCATGATGTGGGACCCCTGCGGCCTCACTCGGACCCCCAAAGCAGCATGTGGGACCCTCCCCAGGGGAAGCCCTCACACCCCTAAGGCAGGGTGTGGGAGCCCTGGGGGCGCACTCAGAGCCCCAAGTCATGATGTGGGACCCCTGCGGCCTCACTCGGACCCCCAAAGCAGCATGTGGGACCCTCCCCAGGGGAAGCCCTCACACCCCTAAGGCAGGATGTGGGAGCCCTGGGGGAGCACTCAGAGCCCCAAGTCATGATGTGGGACCCCTGCGGCCTCACTCGGACCCCCAAAGCAGGATGTGGGACCCCCGAGGGAGCACTCCTATCCCCAAGGCTGGATGTGGACCCCCGAGACGGCATTCGGACCCCCAAGGCAGGATGTGGGACCCCCGCGGCCTCACTCGGACCCCCAAGGCAGGATGTGGAGGCACCCCCACCCCCGGTGCAGCCTCGGACCCCCTCGCAGGATGTGGGACCTCTACGGGGGCACTCAGGCCCCCAGGACCAGACCACTCGGATCTGAGGGAAGATCCCGCTCGGAAGCCGGAGAGAGACGGGTGTGGGGAAGCGCCCGCCCAGGGTCGGATGCCTGCGCCTGCCCCGCTGGCGGCACTACCCGGCGCGGGTATCCGCCCCGCCGCCGAAGCGAAGCTAGCCCGGGGCGGCGGAGTCCCAAGCTTTGCCAGCCCGGGACCGCTAGCGCCAATCAAGCGACGGCGAGCACGTGACGTCCGGCGGCCAATGGGGAGTTCGCATGGGAACACGCCCCCCCCGAGGCCCCGCCCCATAGCGTGCCGGCCAGCGCAGGATGTGGGCCCTGCGGGTCGCCATCCGCCCGGCGGCCTGGCTGTCTCGCGTGGTTCTCGGCCGCCGGGCTCCGAGACCCGCGCCGCCGCTGCTGGTCTGCCCCGAGCGCGCGTTCGCCGCCTTCGACCCCGGGGACCTCAAGGGGCGAGGGGGCGGAGGACGGGGCCCACCGGCTGATGGCCCGAGAAGCCGAACGGGAGAGGTGGAGGAACCGGAAGATGCCGAGGACGAGGAAGAAGAGGAGGAGGAGCTGCTGAGCAGGGACCCTTTGCTGCCGGTGGGGACCCAGCGCGTGTGCCTGGTTCACCCTGAGGTCAAGTGGGGACCCGGGAAGCCGCAGCTGACCCGAGGTGCGCAGGAACTGCGCCGCGGGCGGGGCCGGGGACTCTGAGAGGCGGGGCTTCCAGGGGGCGGAGCCTCGGGAGAACCGGGCTGGAGCTCAGTGGGGGGGCGTGGCTGTAGGCCCTTGAACTCGGGAGTGGAGACTAGGGGGGCGGGGTTTTCGGGACTGACTGGGGGCGGAGATTGGGATGGGCGGGGCTTCCAAGTCCGCAGCTCAGGGCAGGCGCTCTGGGGGCGGAGATTGGGAGGGGCGGGGCGTCGGGTCGGAGACTCGGAGGACTGGGGCTGAGGGGGCGGGGCGCCAAGCGCAGCACTGAAACGCCCCCACCCATCTCCCTAAACCTGCTGGAGGCAGCCCCAGCCCCCTGCTGCCTGGCCCTGTCCCCTCTCTGGCTGCTCCCTGGTTAAGCCCTCCTCTCCCCTGCAGCGTGTGTTGTGTCCTACCCGTTCTTTCCTGTAAAGAATCTAGCAAAAGTCTAGAGCCAGCGTGCCCCGTCTGTGTGTGTTCGTGTGTGTGTGTGTGAGATGGATCCTTCAGTACCTTACTGTGCAGCATTTTCATTTATGTAACTACTGAATACTAAAGATTGCGCAAGAAGATGGTCATCGTGCATGCACTTTATACCCGGAACCGCAAACCCTTGTCTGCCTGCCCTCTCGAGGGCAGCTGCCTGGGACCGCCATCGTCCCCCCCAGTCACTAACAGCCAGTTAGCTGGAGGCTAGGGGCACAGCACGCACTCACGGCAGAGAGCCACCTCCTGGGCCCACGTGCTGCGGGTGGGCGAGAACGTGGTTCGAGGGTCTCAGCAGAGCGGTCCTGGATGGCCTGGGAAGACCAGAGCCCACAGCGGGAAGGGGCAGGCACAGAGGTGTGAGGACAGTCTCCAGAGAGGGGTCCTCCAGGGAGCACGGCCTGCGACCCCCGGCAGGCTGGCTGGGTGGCTGTGGGGAGGTGGGGGCACTTACAGTGGAGTCCCTGGGTGTCTAACACACACTGATGTGGGCTGTAAGCACTGGGGTTGTCACGAGTACTCTGCATTGAGCAGGAGGGTGACCTGATACAGTGGGTTCTTTTAATTCCCCTCTTCCCCTTAGACCTTTTTTAACATGTCATTCGTACAATTAGCCCTCTGCCGGGCCCAGTTCAGTAGCATTTAGCACATTGCAGCCAGCCCCTCTGTGTGGTTCATATCACCGCAGAAGGAGGCCCTGCCCCCTTAATCCCAGCCACTTTGCATCGCATCCCCATCCGGTCCCTCACAGCCACGAATCTGCTCTCTGTTCCTGTGAACTTTCCTGTTCAAGAACATTCCATCTCAGTGCTATGTTCCTTGTTTTCTCTTTTAAAGCCTTTTAGAGTAGTGTTAGTTGCACAGGAAACTTGAGAAGACAGTACAGAGGGTTCCCTGTACCTCCTGTCCCACCTGGTTAGCCTCGTGTGTTACCAGCATCCACACCAGAGCAGGACACGTGTTACGATCCAGGAACCTACGTGAACACGGAATCGCCCAGAGTCCGCGGTTTACAGTACGATTCACTCTCGGTGTTTCACGCTCTGTGGGTCTGGACCATGTGCAACATCACGGATCCATCATTACAGGATTCTGCAGAGGGTTTCACTGCCCCTCCTGTTCATGCTTCACCCCACCCCCTTCCTGGCAACTGCAGATGTTTTTACTATGTGCCTCGTTCTGCCTTTTCCAGAACGTCATAGGGTTAGAACCATCCACCACGCAGCCTTTTCAGACCGGCTCCTGTCACTCAGTCGCATGCATCTAAGGCTCCTGCGTGAGTTTCTGTGGCCATACAGCTCATTTGTTTCTGGTGGTGCTAAGACCCTATTGTCTGGATGGCCCCCAGTGTATTCATTCATCCACCTGCTGAGGGACATCAAGGGTGCTTCCAAGCTGCTGTAAACATCCACGTGCAGCTTTGTGTGGACCTAAGTTTGTGTTCACTTGGGTAAATACCAGGGAGAATTCTGCTGGACCCTCTGGTAAGAGCACATTTGGTTTTATAAGAAAGCACCAAACTGCTTTGCCAGCGGCTGCACCACTTTGGGTTCCCATCAGTGACGAAGGAGGGTTCTTGCTGCACTCGTGTCACCAGTGTCAGGTGTTGTCCGCGTTCTGCGTCTGGGCCAGCCTCACAGGTGTGCGTGGCTCTCGCGGTAACATGCATTCATTTCCACGACCGCATATGGTACAGAGCGTCTCTCCCCAGCTTCTGTGGAGAGGTGTGTGTGTGTGTTAGGTCTTCGGTCCAGCTTTTGTCTTTTTATATTTTTATTATGAAATTTTTTAATGTTTATTTCTCAGAGAGCGTGAGCAGGAGAGGTGAAGAGAGAGGGGGCAGAGGGTCCCAAGCCAGCTCCCACTGACAGCCCCGTGCAGAGCTCGATCTCACAAACCGTAAGATTGTGACCTGAGCCGAAGTCAGACCCTCAACCGACGGAGCCACTGAGGCGTCCCGTTTAGCCCAGCTTTTGATCAAGTTCTTTTTAAAAAAATTTTTTTTAAACGTTTATTCATCTTTGAGACACAGAGAGAGACAGAGCATGAGCGGCGAAGGGGCAGAGAGAGAGACACACAGAATCCAAAGCAGGCTCCAGGCTCTGAGCTCTCAGCACAGAGCCCGACATGGGGCTCGAACTCACGAGCCGCGAGATCATGACCTGAGCCGAAGTCGGACGCTCGACCCACTGAGCCACCCAGGGGCCCCTTAAAATACATTTTTTTAATGTTTATTCACTTTTTGAGAGACAGAGACAGAGTGTCAGCAGGGCAAGGGCAGAGGGAGAGAGAGAGAGAGACAGAATCCGAAGCAGATTCCGGGCTCTAAGCTGTCAGCGCAGAGCCCGACATGGGGCTCGAACTCATGAACCGCGAGATCATGACCTGAGCCGAAGTCGGACGCTTGACCGACTGAGCCCTCAGGCACCCCTCAAGTTCTTCTTTTACTGCTAAGTTTTAAGAGTTCTTCTGGATAACAGCCCTTTCTCAGATGTTTTTTACAAATATTTTCTTCTAGTCTGTGGCTTGACTTCTCAGTTTCTCTACGTCGTTCACAGTCGGAATTTCTTCATCACGACTCTAGTCCTGTCTTCAAGCTTAGAGATTCATTTCTTGGCTTTGCCCAGCCCACTCATAAGCCCATCAGCGGATTCTTCCTTTCCGTTGGAGTGTTTGTGACAGCGAGCATTTCTGTTTGGCTCTTTCTTCAAATTTCCATCTGTCTGCTTACGTTGCCCATCTGTCCTTGCGTGCAGGCTCCTTTATCTGTCAGAGCCCTTAGCATATGACTCATAGTTGTTGTAAGTTCCTGGTCCGATAATTCCAGCATTCCTGCCATATTCCACTGGCTCTGACGCTGCTCTGTGTCTTTATATCACGTTTGTCACCTGTCAGTATACCCTGTAATTTTCTCCTAATGGCCGGATGTGATAGATGGGGTACCAGGAAGTGGTGTCAATTGGTCTTCAGTGGTGTGGTGCTGAGGTGTGAGGCAGGGGAGGGGAGGTATGGGGCCGGGAGGGGAGGTGTGGGGCAGGGGCTGGGGAGGTGTGGCACAGGGGTGGGGAGGTATGGGGCAGGGGAGGTGTGGGGCAGGGTGGGGAGGTGTGGCACAGGGGTACAGAGGTGTGAGGAAGGGGAGGGGAGGGGTGGGGCAGGGGCGGGGAGGTGTGGGGTAGGGTAGGGAGGTGCGGGGAGGGGAGGTGTGGGGCAGAGGAGGTGAGGTGTGGGGCAGGGGTGAGCAGGGGTGGGGAGATGTGGGGCAGGAGAGGGGAGATGTGGGGCAGGGGTGGGGAGGTGTGGGGGAGGGGAGGCGTGGGGAGGGGAGGGGTGGGGCAGGGGTGGGCAAGGGAGGGGAGGGGTGGGGCAGGGGTGGGGAGGTGTGGGGCAGGGTAGGGAGGTATGGGGTGGGGAGGGGAGGGATGGGGCAGAGGAGGTGAGGTGTGGGGCAGGGGTGGGGAGGTGTGGGGCAGGAGAGGGGAGATGTGGGGCAGGGGTGGGGAGGGGTGGGAAGGAGGGGGGAGGGGAGGGGTGCTGAGATGTGGGTCAGGGGAGGGGAGGTGTGGGGTGGGGGCTGAGGAGGTGTGGGGCAGGGGTGGGCAAGGGAGGGGAGGTGTGGGGCAGGGTGGAGGTGTGGAGTGAAGAGGTATGTGGCAGGGGTGGGGAGGTGTGGGGAGGGGGTGGCGAGGTATGGGGAGGGGATGTATGGGGCAGGATAGGGAGGTGTGGGGCAGGGGTGGGGAGGTGTGGTGCAGGGGTGTGGAGGTGAGGGGTGGGGGAACCTCCCTTGTCCTGCGAGCAGGGCCCAGTTGTGAGTGAGCCCGTGCGTGTGAACTGTGAATACACGAGTGTCCTGAGGTTTCTTCCCCACCTGGTGGATCCCCGAGCATTAGCGTCGGGGGTCCCACGTGGCACTTCGACCAGACCCCCAGGCCGGTGGCTGTGGGAGTGGCCGCAGGAGCAGGACCGCCAGGGGGGTTGTGGAAAGCTGCACGGTGATCCACGGTTGAGTGGGGACGTGGCCCCCCACGGAGGTCAGGAAAGACCGCGTCTGTGGGGGTTGCCGATGCCCCACGTGTGACGGTTAAGGAGGCGAGTCGGGGGACCCCACCCAGAGGGGCGGAGGTGAGGAGGACCAGCGAGGTCCCTCAGGGGAACCTGAGGACACTGTGCTCCAAGGCGGCCGCCGGGAGAGGGCGGACCGCACTGGGGCACAGCGGGCGCTTAGTACAAGTGTCACAGGGGTGGGACCCAGCACGCTGGCCTCCGTGTCACAGAGCCCTGAGCCCCCCTCGGCCCTGTCGGCAGCGGTCAGGACTCCAAGCCCCAGGACCCACCGGCACCAGCGCCCCACTCCCTGCCTCAGCGGGGGCTCACAGCCCACCCTGCAGGCAATGAAGGTAGCCGGTTCCTGGGCTCCGTCACGAGACCCGCTGTCCACTGGGTCACGACAGACCGCGGGGGCCTCGCGAGCCCACGTCCCGTTATCTGCCCAGCCCCCGGCGTCCAGCGTGAGTGGAGGCTGCAACGGTCTGGGCCTGGAGGCACACAGCTGTGTTTCGGAACAGGTGCCTACCTGGGTGCCGCGTCCGGACCTCTGTGCCGCCGGGCGGGCAGCCATCCGAGCTGGGGAGCACGGGGCCCCGGGGCCGACCTCGCAGGGCTGTGTCCCTCACCCTGGCCCTGTGTCTCCCCGAAGCTGACCGGCAGGTGGCGGAGGCGGAATCTCTGGTCCACACGCTGGACCGCTGGTCGGTGGTGGAAAGGGTGGTGGTGCCCGCCAGAACACCCGACGGGAAGGTCACGTTCGGCAGAGGGACCCTGCGGCACCTGACAGGTGGGCCCTGCTCCTCGGCTCTCTTCCTCCTGGAGCAGGAACGGTGGGGCTCTCGCCGTCTGGGCCGAGTAGAGGCGTCCTCACGGGAACTTGGATCAGACGTCCAAAACGCCTCCGTGCCCCGATCGCAACCTGAACTGTGCCCAGTGGGGCCGTCGGGGCAATTCAGAGTCCGGTGGAAACCGGCCCCGGGACCCCAGCCCGGCCCTCCCCGCAGACAGGGTGCTGTGTGTGAACCCTGCCTTCCAGGGACCCCCGGGGGTGTCACACTTGAGCGCGGCGAGCCCTGCGGATACGCTGACGGGGTGCTCACTGCCCGGCTCTGTCACCGCAGGTCATGGAGCCACTCAGACCCCGTGGGGTCGTGTCACCTGCGTGTGCAAGACCCACGACCCCCGAAGGGACCCCGGTCCTCCCCTCCCCTGCCTCACACACCCGACTTCCCAAATACGCACTCAGGGAGTCGAGGGGTACCCGGTGACCACAGCCAGCCTGAGCCCAGGGTCGGCCCCACGACAGACCCCATGGAGCCCTGACGTCCGACCGAACCTTCTCTTTTCCTCAGAGAAAATCAGAGCGTTGCCAGAAATCACCGCGGTCTTTCTGAATGTGGAGAGGATGGCCCCGCCCACCAAGGTACCCGGGAGTCTCAGGGCGCTTCCCACGCTCCGGGCCCCGGGCCGAGGGAGTCGGGTCGGACGGAGGAGGCCCCGGGATCGCCGACGCCATCTCGGCGGCCCCCTTCACCCGAGACACCGCTGCAGATGCCCTCACTCACTGCCTCCCTCCGTTTCCAGAAAGAACTCGAGGCCGCCTGGGGTGTGCAGGTGTTTGACCGATTCACCGTTGTTCTTTCCATTTTCCGCTGCAACGCCCGGACGAAGGAGGCCCGGCTGCAGGTGGCGCTGGCTGAGCTCCCCCTTCTCAGGTTCGGGGCACACCCCAGCTCTCGCGGCTCGCGTAGTCGCGTGTCCGACCCTTTGCCTGGGGTGCGGTGAAGACGGAAGGCAGGGCTGGCGGTGCTCTCCCGGACGAGGCCTGTCAGGCTCCTGTCCAAGCAGCGTGCCTACCCGGACAGGTCACCCCGCTGTGGGGCCCCCCCTTCCGTGACGGTGAAGATCCAGGCAGGAGGAACGGCCCCCTGCCTCGCTCTCTCCACCCAGAGTTCTCATCTCACCCTCGCGTCTGTGTGCTGTCACCTGGTGCGCTCCCCCTAGATGGGCACGGACGTCTCACCCTGTCTACTGAGACGCCCCCTTTCCACGGCAGGTCCCACCTGAGCAGCACCACCCGCCTGGATGGACGGGGAGGAGGCTCACGCTACATCATGGGGTCAGGTAACGTGAGGTCTTGTCACCGCGTGCTCAGAAGGGGGTATGCCACGGCAGCCACCCTTAGGAAGGGGACAGCAGCGCTGAAAGATCCCAGTGGGGCTGCATGTGACCTCGTGCACGGTCCCATTCACACAAACTAGGATATCTACGTGGTCTGCTGGGGTGGCTGCAATGAAGGACCACAAGCCAGAGCCTTAAAACCTCAGGAATCTACTCTCTCAGCTCTGGAGACCAGAAGTCTGAGATCTGGGGGGTGGGGTGGGGGCAGGGCCGCTGAGATCGGGTCGGGGGAGGGCAGAGCCGCTGAGATCCAAGTGGGCAGGGCTGTGCTCCCTCCTGAGGCTCCAGGGGAGGGTCCTTCCTGCCTCTTCCAGCTTCTGGGGCTCCAGGCGTCCCTGGGCTCGTGGCTGCGTCCCTCCCACATGGGTCTTCACATCTTCACACGGCTTCTCCTCTGTCTTCTCTTCTGTTATGCAGACATTTGTCTTTGGATTTAGGGCCACACTGATCCAGGATGAACCCCTCAGATCCCTCACCAGTTATATGCGCCCAGACCATATTCCAAAATGAGTTCCCATTCACAGGTCCCAGGGGTCAGGATGTAGATGTGTCTTTGGGGCACCGCTCAGGTGGCTCTGGATATCATGGGGGCTGTCCTTGTGAGGCTCTCCCTTACTCCCAAATAAAGGGGAGCCCAGGTGACCTCAGAGGGCAGAAGTCCGGAGGCGAGGCCACCCTCCACTGGGTGAAGCCATCTGTCAGACAGGAAGGTGCTGGGGCAGTGTGGAAGAGCAGGCCGGCGGGGGGTGGGGGGTCCCAGCGGCAGAATGCCTGTCCACAACGCACACAGGGACCCGCGTGGCTCACTCTGCTCTTACGTCTTTGTGAGTGTGCTCACCGACTCTCCGTGTTGGGTGTGTGTAGGAGAATCGCTCACGCAGGTGCAACGGCGCCTGCTGAAGGACAAGGAGCTGAAGATTCGGAAGGCCCTGGACAGACTTCGGGAGAAAAGGCGTCTCCTGGGAAGGCAGCGCAGACGGCGGGAGTTTCCTGTGGTCTCCATGGTGGGATACACAAACTGCGGTGAGAGAAGTTCTGGGGGCTCCTGGGGGGGGGGGGGTCCACCGTCCCCCCACCACCCTGCTAGTGCATTTGGGGAGAAACCGCTTGCAAACGCAACAAGGCCCTGGGATTCAGAGGGCCGACGGATGATGAGAACAGGTGGAAAGCGTGGCTCATGTCCCCGGGGCACTTGCAGGGCCCACGGCGGGTGCCCCGTCAGGTCAGCAGCGTGGTCATCGAGTGCTGGACAGCGGACTGCACTCCCCTCTCTTACAGGTGTGTTGAGACTCAGAGGGAGACAGAAGGGTGACGGTGTTAAGACCATGCATGGTGTGCAGGCCCCTAGAAGGATAAAAGCGGTTCAGACTGTGCGCAGTAGGACCTCACCACAGGGCTCGTGGTTTAGCTTAACGTGTGCGCTCAGCGCGATCGTCTGCAGGACACGGAACCTCGGGTCTCCTTCGTCCCGAAGCCCTGAGCTCACGGCTGTGCTCGGTAAAGGGAGACAACGGCAGGTGCGACTTCCTCACCGTCGGGGTCCGGTCCGCCAGCGGGTCCGCCAGCTGCGCGAGGTCCAGCCCCCTGCCAGCGTGAGGTTCCCACCAGCCTCACGCCACCGGCTCCCTGTCCTCAAGGAGGGAGGGAACTCCCCACAAAACCTGGAACGGAAAGTGCGGGGGCACCGCAGCTGCAGAGAATCCCGCTTGGGTAGATCCAGGCTCTCACCTTGTGGGAAACGGCGAGTGCGCCCGCACGGCGGCGTCAGCACCGAGCTTCTGGAGCTCCGCCGAGGCAACCGAACTCAGCACGGCTAGGTTACGCCCGCGGTCCGTGGCTCACCAGCACAGAGGAGTCCCTGCCCCGGGACCTGTGTGGTGAGGGCACCTGTGTGTCCAGGTGGGGCCGCCCTACCGGGTCATCTCCTCATTCACCTGTGGGGCGGGCTGAAGCCAGTGGCCACCAGTAACGTCCACGAGCTGGCGTGGTGCTGGCATGGCCCCGAACACGGGGGCCGGGCGCACACACGGGCGCATTCTTGCAGGAAGGCTGAGTGGAGGGGACGTCCTCTGGGGCCATCGCAGACACACACGTCTCCTGCCTGTCTACACCGCCACACTCCATTAACGCTGTCACCCCCGTCCACCCCCCCACACACACACCGATTTCACCACCACCCCGTCTACACAGACGCCCAGCCTATGCCACACACACTGTACCCGCCCCACTCCATCATCACTCCGTCTACACCGACATCCCGTCCGCCTTATACCTCAACTCCACCACCAGCACTCTGTCTACACAGGCACCCAGCCCACCTCACAGACAACACACATGTACAAACGTGACCGCCGGGTCTGTACTATCCTTGTGTGCACGGGTGCCCTCACCCCCTCGGCCGTCACCACCCCGTCCGCACCACCGCCGTCCTGCATACGGGCACTCGTACCCTGGGCCCTGGCCCTCTGGGCCGCAAGCGTGACGGAGAACGCCAGGTTCTCTGACCACACAGGGCGGAGACTAGGAGCTCAGAGACCTCACAACGCGTGGCCGCCGCCTCGGCCAGATGCACGTGGGTTCGACTGCGGCCAAGGTGGGACACGTGTGGTGAGGGGGCCTCTCACACAGCGCGTCCCCTGTGACCCACCTTCCAGGAAAAACCACGCTGATCAAGGCCCTGACGGGTGACGACGCTGTCCGGCCCCAGGATCGGCTGTTCGCGACACTGGACGTCACAGCCCACGCGGGGTGGCTGCCCTCCCGCATGGCCGTCATCTACATGGACACCGTCGGCTTCCTCTCCCAGCTGCCCCACAGCCTGATCGAGTCCTTCTCCGCCACCCTGGAAGACGTGGCTCATTCAGTGAGTGTGGGATGATCCCAGAGGCCAAATTACCTAACACAGCTGTGTAACCTGGGGCCCGGTCCATTCACACGACACAGCCTTGGGGACCGGGTCCCCTCACACGTGACGCAACATAGGGATCTGGTACCTTCACACACGACATAACCCTGGGTAGCAGGTCCCCTCATACATGACACAACTTGGGGGCAGGATTCCCTCATGCACAATCCAACGTGGGGGCGAAGTCCCTCAAACGTGACACAGCTTGGGGGCCAGATCCACTCACGTGTGACACAACCTTGGGGACTGGGTCCCCTCACACAACACAGCCTTGGGGACCGGGTCCCCTCACACACGACACAGCGTGGGGGCCGGGTCCCCTCACACGACACAACCCGGGGGCCAGGTCTCCGGACACACACCCCCTCAAGAAGGTGGCGCTTAAGCCACCCTGAGACTGAGCCCTGTCCGGTGACCCCTTTGAAGACTAATTCATAGGAGGTGGAGCCGCTGTCCAGGGCGACCAGGCGCCTGCCCCTCAGCCCTCAGGTCACCTGTGTGCGCAGCTGTGGCCGCGGGGACTCAGGGCACGCTCTCTGTGGTCTTGCCCCCAAACCCCGAACCGTGGTGTAAACAGGAGAATGAACCAGGCCGACCTCAGCTACAGGGCGTCCCACAAAATGCCCGCACGGTGCTCAACGTGGTCGGGGCTCAGAGGGGCCAAGGACAAGTGACCGGCAATGTGACAAGTGTCCTGGGTGGTGTCCAGGACGGAAAAGGAGAGGCCAGTGACTCAGGACAGAGCCTTGAGGGTCGTCACAAGTGCGCCCCGGGGTCACCCCGGCTTGTGGCACACACCATGACTAACGTTGGCTGCGGCAGCAAGGTGAGGGCCACGTGCCCACGCTACCATATTTCCAGAAAATCTGGAACGTTTCTGAAGTAAAACATTTTTTTTTTTTTTAATTTTAAGCGCATCTAAAACCCAGAAGTGAACATTCTGGAATATGGGCGGTGCCTGTTCCCAGGGGCAGAATTACAGGCAGCTCTTTCTTCTTGCTGCATTTTCCAAATTCTTTTTCATTTATCTTGGGAGAGAGGGAGAGAGAGAGGATCCCAAGCGGGCTCCACGCTGTCCGTCCCCCGAGCCCGAGGTGGGGCTTGAACCCACCAACCGTGAGGTCATGACCCCAGCCAAAACGGCTGCACCAGTCAGATGCCTGCGTTTTCCCAATTGTGCATCGGTCACCTACCTGTAAAGATACTTAAACGTAGGAAGAGGCGTCCTTTAAAATTTGGAGTAACGCCGACTCAGGGTTCCGCGGATGATGAACAAGGCACCCGGTGGGGGTCGGGGGCCTACCTGAGCCCGAAGGTGCGTGCCTGCTGCCTTTGGTGCGGGAGCCGCCCAGGGCCCCTGGCCACGTGGAGGGCGGCGGCCTGGCCGGGGCTGGACCCCCCCGAGCAGGGAGCACTGGGTGGGCCCCAGGCCAGCTCTGGTCTCGGGGAGCCTCCCACCGCGACCAGGGCAGGGGACCGCCAGGGGGCCGGGCCGGCTTCCGCTCCCACCCCACCGTGCGGCCAGCGCGGGTCCTCCAGTGTGCCCCCGGAACCCCGTCCCCAGCACGGGGCCCGTCTGCTCCCCAGGATCTGGTCGTGCACGTGAGAGACGTGAGCCACCCCGAGACGGAGCTGCAGAAAGCCACCGTCCTGGCCGCCCTGCGGGGCCTGCGCCTGCCCGCCCCGCTGCTGGACTCCGTGCTGGAAGTTCATAACAAGGTCGACCTGGTGCCCGGGTGAGTGGACCCCGGCCTGCCCGCCTCCCCCCGGACCTCATTCCCGCAGGTACTGGTGACGCGGCCAGGTGACCCGTGGCCGCCCCTCGCCGCCTGCCCCGCGGCTTTCCGCGGAGCGCCCCCTGCTGGTCCCGGGAGGGAAAGGGGCGGTCCCAGCGCCCTTGTCCCGGATGTGTCACCGCAGCCTTATGGTTTTCTCCGTCCCTGTGTCCCTGTCCAGCGGGGCCGCGTCCTCTCCTGGGACCGTCTGACACAGTCACAGTTCAGGCCCCGTGGGCGGGGGCGGGGGGTGCTTCTTGGGGACCCCCGCTCGGTGTTCCCAGGGCTGAGTGGGGTCTGCCCGCCACCCCGACGCAGGTACAGCCCGTCAGGATCCCAGGCCGTGGCCGTGTCCGCCCTCCTGGGTCACGGGCTCCCGGAGCTGAGAGCCCGGCTGGAGGACGCCGTCCTGAGAGCCACAGGGAGACAGGTCCTCACGCTCCGAGTCCGGCTGGCGGGGGCACAGCTGAGGTGCGTGGGGCTGGCCAAGCAGGTGTACGAAGGGCCGGGCAGAGCACCAGCACGCGGGGCAGGTGCGGGGTGTCTGACGCGCCTGCAGCGAATCTGGGTTAATGACTTGGCCTGCGGGGCAAGCGGCCTCCTTGAGCTGACAGGCATGCGGCTGGGCGGGGGAGTTCGTTGCCAGTAGGTCCCCCACCAGTGACAGCAAGGCGGTGTGCGGTCGGGGGACAGGGCTCCAGGGGTAGCGTTCTGTGGGACGGCGCTCTGCCTGGGACCAGTTCCTGGGAACATAGCCCTTTGGGGTCCTCGCCCGCCTCACAGACGTGTCCCTTGCTCACTTCCTCAGCTGGCTGCACCAGGAGGCGACGGTGCAGGACGTGGACGTGATCCCCGAGGCCGGGGCGGCCGACGTCAGGGTCGTCATCAGCAGCTCTGCCTACAGCAAGTTCCGGAAGCTCTTCCCGGAGTCAGCCAGCCAGTGAGGGACCGGAGGCTGTGTGGCCTCAGCACCGCCGCGGGGCGTCCTGCCCGCCCCCTCAGGCGCCTTGCTCCCTGCTGGGCCCGAAAGGCTGGTGGCCGCCCCACTGCGCCCAGAAGTCAAAGGTCAGGTCTCAGGGTGACTCCACGGGGACGCGCTTGTGACCTGAGCGTGGGTTGCCTTCCACGCTGTTCCAGCTACAGGATATTAAAAGCTCTGCTCTTGTGTCTGTAAACCAGTCTTGCTGAGTCTTCCAAGGGCCGGCCGCCAGGCACACGGTCCTGCCAGTGTGGCGGGGGTGGGAGGAGCCACTTGGGGCTTCCCGGGTGCTGGTCCCCATAGACTCAGGGCTGCCAGACCTCCCTGTTCCCCACCGCAGTGTCCCGGCAATGAGGACTGTCTCCCGACGACCCTGAGGCCTCTGCGGGCACACACAGGTCGAGGAGAAACAAGGGGACGGGGCAGAGGTGTGGACAGGGCAGCCCAGCCCAGCCTGAAGCCAAGAGACTGGCCAACCCCGAAGAGACCGCAGTGGGCAGGGGAGTGTGCTGCGTGGGCCGCCCCCAGCCCCCAAGGTCCCGCCCGGTCTGCCTGCCCCCAGTGTGTGCCCACTCTTCCCTGAGGCCCCGCCGCCTGGCTCTCTGCCTGGGACCCACACCAGGGCCGCCCCCTTCCAGCCCCCGACTCTGTTCTCACCACCGCAGCACCTCCCCGTGCAGGAGACACAAGGAGGGGGTGCGGGTGGGTCAGACCCTCACTCTCCTCCTCACAGCCACCCCCCTCAGTGTCCACACCCCAGTGTCCCAGGGGCCCCACCCCAAGGCCCAGAGCCACAGGGTCATGACGCCCAATTGCGTGCTTACAAGCATGATGAGGAGGTGGCTGGCACTCAGGGGGGCCTGTGAGAGAGGGTTGGGGGGGGTGGCTCGGGGGCCTGCATGGGAGGGTTGGGGGAGGGGCTCGGGGGCCCAGGAGGGAGGATCAGGGACATGGGGGGGAGGGACCTCGGACAGAGGGCGTTGGTCTTCCCACTGAGGGGACCAGGTACAAGACCGCCCCCCCTGCCCCACGAGCACCCAGGCTTCCCCAGGACCCCTCTGTCCACGGATGGGCCTCTCCCCTCCCAAGGCCCGGTCCACTGTGCCGCGAGCAGCCGGGCCCCGAGAACACGCCCATGTGCTGGGAGGCAGGCAGTCACCCCAAGAAGGGGGCCCGGGCACAGCCGACCCCCGAGGTGCCCACACCCCGATTCTGACATGGGAAGGGCCAAGTACGGGTTTGAGTGACCCAGAGACACCGTCACCTGATGGTACTTCACTCCACCAACGTTTATTCAGCAGCCCCAGGGCAGTGCGCGCACCCGAACCACACGGCCTCCTTTCCCGTGGGCTCGTGGTCCGCACACGCAGCCACCACAGCACCTGCCAGGCACATGCTTCTGACAGAGTGCGTCCCTCAAATACACAAGGCTCAGACACTCATCTTTAAGTATGGGCAGGGGACGCCTCCGTGGCTCAGTCACATATCTGACTTCGGCTCAGGTCATGATCTCACGACTCGTGGGTTCGAGCCCCAGGTCAGCTCTGCTGACAGCTCGGAGCCTGGAGCCTGCTTCAGATAAATAAGCATTTTTAAAAATTTAGATAAATTAGGGGCGCCTAGGTGGCTCAGTCGGTTCAGTGTCCAACTTCGGCTCAGGTCACGATCTTGCGGCTTTGAGTTTGAGCCCCGCGTCAGGCTCTGTGCCGACAGCTGGGAGCCTGGAGCCCGCTTCGGATTCTGTGTCTCCCTCTCTCTCTGCCCCTCCCCCGTTTGCATTCTGTCTCTCTCTCAGTCAAAATAAACATTAAGAATTTTATTTTTTTTTATTTAATTTTTTTTAACATTTATTTTTGAGACAGAGAGAGACAGAGCATGAACAGGGGAGGGTCAGAGAGAGGGAGACACGGAATCCGAAACAGGCTCCAGGCTCTGAGCTGTCAGCACAGAGCCCGACACGGGGCTCGAACTCACGGACCGCGAGATCGTGACCTGGCTGAAGTCGGACGCTTAGAAGTCGGACGCTTAACCGACTGAGTCACCCAGGCGCCCCAAGAACTTTAAATAAATTTAAATAAATTAAATAAAATTAAATATGGGTGGGGAGGGGGGCATCTGGCTGGCTGTGGATGGACCATGTAACTATTGATCTCGGGTTCCTAGGTCCGAGCCCCATGTGGTCTGTAGATATTCAAAAATAACATCTTTTTTATTTTTTAAATTTAAGTTTATTTATTCATTTTGAGAGAGCGGGCGGGGGAAGGGCAGAGAGAGAGAAAGAATCCAAACCAGGCTTCGCATCTCAGTGCAAGATCATGACCTGAGCGAAACTCAAGAGTCGGACGCTTAACCGACTGAGCCACCCAGTCGCCCCTTTTCTTTGTTATTTATAGAGACCCACCAGCTTTCTTTGGGTTAGTATTTTCTATTTACTTTCACCCTTCTGTGTCTTTCTTTTCTCTCTCTCTTTTTTTTTTTCTTTTTTCTTTCTTTCTCTCTTTTTTCTTTCTCTCTCTCTCTCTTTCTTCCTTTCTTTCTGGGAGAGAGAGAGAGAGAGGGAGAGAGAGAGGGAGAACACAAGCCAGGGAGGGGGCAGAGAGAGCATCTCAAGCACGGTCCACTCTCCGTGCGGAGACCAACACAAGGTCAGTCCCACAATCCTGGGATCATGACCTGAGCCAAAATCAAAAGTCTGATGCTTAACTGAGCCACCCAGGAGCCCCAAAATAACATCTTAAAAAAAAAAATAAAGTACGAGGGGCGCCTGGGTGGCTTAGTCTGTTGAGCATCCGACTTCGGCTCAAGTCATGATCTCATGGTTCCTGAGTTGGAGCCCCTTATCAGGTTCTGTGCTGACAGCTCTCGGAGCCTGGAGCCTGCTTGGGATTCTGTGTCTCCCTCTCTCTCTGCCTCTCCCCCACTCACGCTCTCTCTCTCTCTCAAAAATAAATGTAAAGAAAAAAATTTTTTAAAGACTGTAGAACAAAATAAATAAAATAACAAAATAACAAAATGAAGTAAAACAAAATTAAATGAAGTTACATTAAGTTAAATGAAAATTAAATAGGGACGCCTGGGTGGCTCAGTTGGTTAAGCAGCTGACTTTGGCTGGGGTCATGATCTCATGATTCGTGGGTTCGAGCCCCACGTTGGGCTCTGTGCAGACAGCTCGGAGCCTGGAGCCTGCTTCGGATTCTGTCTCCCTCTCTCTCTGCCTCTCCCCCGCTCACGCTCTGTCTCTCTCTCTCTCTCTCAAAAATAAATAAATGTAAAGAAACAAATTTTTTAAAAGACTGTAGAACAAAATAAATAAAAAATAACAAAATGAAGTAAAACAAAATTAAATGAAGTTACATTAAATTAAATGAAAATTAAATAGGGACGCCTGGGTGGCTCAGTCGGTTAAGCAGCTGACTTCAGCTGGGGTCATGATCTCACGGTTCGTGGGTTTGGGCCCCACGTCGGGCTCTGTGCAGACAGCTCAGAGCCTGGAGCCTGCTTCGGATTCTGTGTCTCCCCCGCCCCCCTCTCTGCCTCTCCTCTGCTCACACTCTTGTCTTCTCTCTCTCAAAAATAAACATTAAAAAAATGAATAAAGTACAGAACCTTTGCTTCACGTCCACATGAAGAGACTTAAAATACCAGAAAACTGAACGGTTTGACCCAGGATGTTAAGTTATAAAGCAACAATAAAGTGCGGCCCAGCGAGGCAGGTGAAGAAACCTCCCCGTGACCCGGGGAACCTGCTCCTTCAACACCGGGCCCTCCACACCGTGTTGCCCAGATGTGTCCGTCACTTGAATGACAGAAACAGAAATCCACGAACGAGGCGGATTTCGTGGGATTGAACAGTCGCGAGGAGCGTTCCGGACACAAACGGAAGGTACTCGTGGGCCGGACGTGGCCAGGAACTATGGCCACGGGGCGTTCCGAGGACGCAGCATCATGTCGGGCGCCGTCCCCTGCGGGCTTCGAGCTTCCAGTTCCTGGGCCTCGGGCCGCGCCTGGAATGATGGCATCCGCATACCGAAAACATAAGCGGATGTTCTGGAAGATGACCCCTTGCACCTGAAGGGACCACACTCCAACACGGAGGAAAGCGTCCCCTTCAAGACTACCCTGAGAAAGCCTAATGTCCTCCTCCATCGGAGGCAGAATGCTCCAGAACACGAGACACACAGGAACCCCAGGGAGCCCTTCTTGGGGAGAGGAACACCCACACAGCATCGGGGTTCACCGTTGGGCTGAGAAGCTGAAAGGGCCAGCACCGTCAAGGTCGTGTGCGCAACGCGGGACTTGTGACGTTGCGTCCACGCGGCTGGATCCCCAGGTACTGGGGAAGTGGAGCAATGCTGTCCTGCCCCTCACGGGGAGCACGGCCTCATGCACGCCCTCGGGGGGAGGGGGGTTTCACTCCTGGAGGCGGCCAGCCGCCAGGAGAATTTACTAAGCACGTTGCCCCAGAGGGTGGGGTGTGCTGCCCCTGGGCCGCAAGGAAAACCCGTTTGGGGCAGAAATTTGCATGAGGCCATGCATGGGAAAGGCAGACGTGTCAGCGGGACACCGGCGCCCTCCCCCCGCCCCCCCCCCCCCCCCCCCGTGGTTCTTCCTAGACACCGCATGCTGCACAAACCTAAAGTGCCCTGCCAGGCTGCCGGCCCCACTTTTCCAACCACATCCCCTCACTTCCTCTGTCTGTGCCCCAGATTGGTCTTTCTCGCCGTGTCTCCCACGTTTTCGTTATGACCGTGTCGGTTAAGGTGATCTCTGCCCGGTGGCGGGGACTCACTGACAGCTCAGGGGATGGTTAGCATTTTTTTTTTTTTTGAGGGATACGGTATGTTTCAGTTAAGGCACGAGCACTGGTTTTCTGGACACCACGCGATCGGTGCGTGGTTAATAGACTACTTCGTCAACACACAACTTTTGTATGTCCCGGGAAACCAAAAAATTCATCTGACGCACTTTATTGCAGTTTCGCTGGACCGAAACCCACAGTATCTCCAGCGCATGCCCGTGTCGGCTCAGGGGTCGGCTCGAAGCCCAGGCATGTGGGCTTGGCGAGCGCGGGCTGGATGATGGCGTTGCTTTGCTCGCATACAGCGTGTGCTCCCGAGCCCGTCGTTGCCGTCTCTGATTAGGAATCTGCTAGCCCTGAGGGGGGAGCCGCAAGGCCCCCAGACGCCAGAGCGCCATGAACAGAGAAAAGAACAAAATAGAGTTCGCATCTTGGGCAAATAGAGACAGACAGACGGACAGACAGACCCTAAGAAACCACAGAACAAGGATGTTGGAAAACTGACCACTGCCCAACGTGGTCCTGGGAGAGGAGTGGCACGTGTGCCGGAGAGGGGAAACCCCCGCACCACTTGACCTAATTTCCGGGGATGCCTGAAGGTGGCCTCCTGGCGGGCCCCGGGATGCCATGGCAGCACCCAGGGTGGGCACCCAGCTGCCCGTCACGCGTGCGGGCCCACACTGGCTCGAAGAGAGCGCCAGGGAGGCATCTGGAAAGTGAGTGAGTGAGTGCCAAACACCTCCTTCGAGGGCCCTCTGCTCCTTCCATCCCTGTGGGAAAAGCCAGAATAGAAGCAGCCCCAGGAACCGTGGCCTGGGGACAAGCGAACGTGCGGTGGTTTCATCGGAAACAACAGTATCTCTTCCCCGTTTTAGTGGTTTTCTCTGTGGATCGGACATGCCCAGTCCTACCCCACAGACACGGTACTTTCGGGCTTTATGCAGCTCTGGGAAAGTGTCATAGGTCATCCTGCTGCTGCCACAGCCCCAGGCAAGGGGATGCCCCACGGCAGCCACGGCAGCCACGGCAGCCACGGCTGCAGCTAAACCTGAAGAAGCAGATCCCAGGTTCCGGGTCCTTCTTCCTCCGAGGATTCGAGCACACGTCTCTGCTGGTCACCAGCGTGTGCTTTCCACTCCCGCCCCCAGGAGCCGCGAGGCTGGGTGTCACCTGCGGGGGGCGCTCCGTGGATGGGGGAAGGTGGACCCTGCCCCGCGTCCCCCCCCCACCACCTGTGCCCGTGTCAGCATCGCAGCAGCTTGTCGTTGAGCCTGATGACGTCGCTGACAAACGTGTCCGCCCCGATGAAGTCCCCCGCGATGATGTTGGTGCACCGCACGCCCGGCCCAGGGCACTGCTCACGCACCCACGCGCGCAGGTACGGCAGGTTGGGGAGCGTCATCTTCTCCAAGGACTCGGACGGGTGCGCCAGGATGTACGTCAGGTTCTCCGTCAGGTTGATGCCAGCCACGAACAGCCCGCCTGGAACAGGAAGGAGAGGAAGCTGGAGCCACTGCCGTCAGGCTCCCCCGCCCTCGTGTCCACACGCTTCTGAGCACAGACTCTCAGAGCCGCGTGCAGATTAGGGTTCCGACGGCAGGGACACACGTGTCCACATCAGTGCCAGACTCCTGCCACCCAGCATGGGGACAGATAATGTCCGCAGGGACGTGCATGTCTTGATTCCCGTGTGGTGGACGGAATAACGTCCCCAGAGATGACCATGCCCCGACCCCCCACATGACGGACACACTCATGTCCCCACAGACGTCCACCCCTTGACCCTGAGCGGCGGACACACGAATGTCCCCAGAGATGTCCCGCGTGCTGGACGGAATAGTGTCCCCAGCGACGTGCACGTCCCACCCGTGTGCTGGACACAATAACCACTATTTGTCACAGCGGCAAATGGACACTCACACACCGCGTGTCAGCCAGTAGATTTCGGGGGGGTGGCCCAGAATCCTCAGACACATCGCAGAATCTCTGGGAGGGGCTCAGCCCCTGTGTGGGTGGCAACCCCTGGACAAAGGTGTGGGAGCCCCCCACCCCCACCACAGGCGAGTTGGCAGGCGGCCACGGTCAGACGTTCGGTGTCTCCGCCGACGGTTTTCCTTGTAACCCTCAGAGCGCACGCTTGTCAACCGGAGAAACACGAGAGCGCGAGATACCACGTCCCAACCTGCTTCTCGGGTGGCCTTGGCCCGGGGCCTTATGTCCGTCTCTCGGGTTACAACATGGCTTCTGAAACAGGTTTGTGAGCACACAGAGGCATGACAGTGCGAGCAGGAGGCATGCTCGGAGTGTGTGGGTGCGTGCGGAGCGCGTGTGGGTGTGTGTGCAGCCTGTGTGTGTGTAGAGGGCGTGTGGGTGCGTGTAGAGCGCGTGGGTGCGTCTAGAACGTGTGTGGGTGTGTGTGACGCGCGTGTGGGTGCGTGTAGAGCGCGTTTGGGTGCACGCAGAGCGTGTGAGTGCGCGTGGATGCTTGTGGAGCGCATGTGGGTCGGGCACCGCCCGCGTGGGCGCGTGTGCAGCACGTGTGGGAGTCTGCACCGCGCGTGTGGGCGCGAGCACCGCACACTGCCCACGACGCGTGTCGCACAGCTGCAGCGCAGAGCCGGGGCAGGCTGTGCACCCGAGTCTCCGCACCTCGCTACCGATACCACAGGTGCGTGTCCACGCACGTATACACACGTAGCTGTCTCCTGGATGTGCGTACGTGCGTACGTGCGTCTGTACGTGACGTGGGGAATTAAAGCAAAAAGGAAACGCAGACACGATGGAATTTCTTACAACCTGCAGCCCGCTGACGATCACTGGACAGCGCTCGCCGGGTCCGCGATTTCTCCGGGAACGTCCTCTGTCCTAACGTCCAGGCTTCGCTAGAGGGAAAAACACCCGTAGCCTGACGCCAGCCGGGCCTCCAGGATCCCTGAGGGTCCCTGATCTTCCTTGGCATACGACGAAAGTCCTTCTGGGCGCTTGCGTGACCTCACCGCCCCCGGCTCACGAGTGTATAACCAGCCTGTCCTCCATCCCAGAGCAGCACTTCCCGCCCACGGCCCGGTCCCTGCGCTTTAATAAAGCCACCTGTTGCACCAAAAACGTCTCGAGAATGCTTGCTGGGCTGCCGGCTCCGAGCCCCAACACTTTCCACATCAGCCCGGACCTAAGCGGCTCTGGCAGGATGTGTCTGGCCCAGGCCAGCAAACTCCCTTGCGATAATTATGTAGACAGGCGTCCTCCCGATGGCACCCGGGCCGTCCTAGCAAAGGGGACGCTGACCCTGTCTGTTCCTCGTCAAATAGACGCAGGGGCTTCTCCCGAAGTCATTTCCCGGGATAACGGCCGCGATCATCGGAGCCAGCTGTGGTTAGTCTGCCTCGGGACGGGGACTTTCTGGAATGTTCCCAAGCAGCTGTGAAAACAGCACGCGTCCACTGTGGTGGAAAACCCCACGGGGTCTGCTCATCTGTCCGAGCCTACGAGGCTTAGAGTCCATCGGGAACCCCTTTCTCTGTCTGCCTTCTGGGGCGTCTCTCCTCTTTTGCCTCTGCTCCTTATTTTGCACCACCTTGGGTGGTCCGGTTCCTGGCCCACCACCGGTTCCTGGCCCAGCTCCGAGCCCGGGCTCCCCCTCCCCTCCCGCGAGGAGCAAACACCAGCCCCGGACTCACAGCGCCCACTTCAGAGATCCCTGCCCGCATCCTGGAAAAACTGACAGTGGGGAACAAGCTGATTGACTTTCAAATGGACACAAACGGAATATAATTCGGTATTTAAACGAATTTAAATTTGTCCGTTTACTTAAGATGCACCTGTCTTTAGACTCATGAGCCTTAAATACCACGCTGCTATTCTATTCGGGCTCACTAAAGGTGAGGTCAGGTCGTGTTATCTCTGTCGCAACTGGTCAGCAAAAAGACGACCTAAAATGATGCTTGATTTCTGTCTCAGTTTTCACGGGTGTTGTTAACATAGCTGGCAAAGTCTGTGGTGACCCGAGACTTTTAAAGCTTTGCTGCGATGACAAATTGGACTGAATTCCTTGGACATCCAGACCTTTCCCTAATAGGACGTGGCCCTGAAGCATGGATTGATTACTGAACGTAGGTTTGTGGTTTTCGGCTTCTTATTGCAGAGAAACTCAGGGCATTTAAATCTGCTGGAAAACATGCTTTGTGCTTAAATGTTTTCATTTAATTTGTGCTTTAAATTTTAGATTCATAAATCTGCCATCTAGAGACTTCTGGCTGAACAGTTTACAATTGGTTACCAGTTAATTTCCACTGGAGACTAAGGTTTCTAACACGAAAAATTCTGCTAAATGGGGCGCCCGGGTGGCTCAGTCGGTTAAGCGTCTGGCTTCGGCTCAGGTCATGATCGCACGGTTCGTGGGTTCAGGCCCCACATCGGGCTCACGGCTCTCAGCACAGAGCCTGGAGCCGGCTTCACATCCTCTGTCTTCCTCTCTCTCTGTCCCTCCCCCACTCACAGTCCTTCTCAAAAATAAATAAACATTTTTGAAAATGCTGCTAAATGTAATTAACCCTGATGGAAATAAGGGAAACAACACTGGATGAAAAAAAAGGTGTAGAGGGTTTAAGAAGGGAAATCTTTGGAAAGGAATTTTGTGTGTGGTCAGGACTAAAGTTGAAATGCATGGATTTTTCTTATGTGTATTTATTTTGATGGGGCGCCTGGGTGGCTCAGTCGGTTGAGCGTCCGACTTCACCTCAGGTCACGATCTCGCGGTCCGTGGGTTCGAGCCCCGCATCGGGCTCTGGGCTGATGGCTCGGAGCCTGGAGCCTGCTTCCGATTCTGTGTCTCCCTCTCTCTCTGCCCCTCCCCCGTTCATGCTCTGTCTCTCTCTGTCCCAAAAATAAATAAAGGTTAAAAAAAATATTTTGAGAGAGAGAGAGAGAGACGCTCCACACTGTCAGCACAGAGCCCGATGTGGGGCTCAAACTCACAAACTGTGAGATCATGACGTGAGTTGAAACCAAGAGCGGGATTCTCAACCAACTGAGCCACCCAGGCGCCCCATAATGAGTGGATTTTAAAAGTACACTGGTATAAGTTTGAAATTCTGATTTCTCTGTTCTAAAAAAGGACTTTTTTTGGCTTGTTAGTCTGCTTTGGATAAGAACATGTAAACAAAGGTTTTTTTTTTTTTTTCTGTTACCTGCTAAGAAAGCCAGTTTCTACATTTTCTGTTTATCAGGTCTTTGATTACTTAAATCTCAGTGTTGAAAGAGCTAAGTTTTGCTAATAACTGTATAACCCTACACACTTGCCTTTGCAATCTTTTACTGCCTCCTTGGTTAAATAAGTAACTTTGTGATGGTAGGTAATCCTATTAAGGCGTGTGCTTTGTAACTTCTTTAAGGCTTTTTAAACAGACTTCCCCAAGATTTAAATTGTAAAGAAAGTCTTTTTGGCCAATTAGATTTGCTTCTTTGGTACCTTAGGTGACTCAGGAAGCATCATTAAACAAAGAATAGGTCTTAGGGCAAATGCTAGAACTCTTCTGGAGACTCCGCAATTCCTAAAGTGTTTTTTTTTTTTAAGTTTATCTGCTTTTTGCACCAGCGAGCTTGAGCAGGGGAGGGTCGAAATCAAGAGTCGACACTCATCGGACCGAAATGACTTAGCCACCCAGGCGCCCTGAAATTCCTAAAGTTTTAACGTTTTGTTATGAGGCCATCGCTTGATATTCTGATTACTGACGTGTTCGGTGTCACAGAAATAGCCGAATTTCCCTGCCAGCTACGTTGTAATCTCTCATCAGATCTTTAACCGTGTCCCTTTCCGAGTCTTTCCTCATTTATCGTTATTCTCTTGTGACAATGGGTTTCATCTGCAAGGGAATTCGTAAAAAGGGATTTTGACAGATATAGGTTTTTGACATGGGTAAAATCCTAAAACTGAAATTGGTAAAAATTCCCAGAACTAACCAAAAACGTTTGCTCTTCCAGATTAAGGAAACTTTCTCCTGAGAGATCTATAAGTTACAGGAATATGGTAAAGTTTTAATTTGTGAACAGACTAAAGCTTCTAACTTTTCTCTCTCCCTGAACCCTCTGAAATTCACAAACCCTCAGTGAGTCTTCTTTCTTTCCTGGCAATGAGAATCATTTACATAAGTTCGATAAGAACCCGTTCTTGTCCCAGGACGCCATTGGGACCACTGGTTATTTTACGAAGGCTTTGACCGGAATGTCCTATTTGCGAGTGACCTGTGTAGACTCACGTAGGACCAGACAGCTCTAAGGAACTAAGGTTGACTTTACGAAACACGGAGCCATTGAGCCCCTTAGAAACGTTGGCCGGGTACCTGCTCACAGAGCTCCCAGCAGCCTCACCAGGCGAGTACAGGTCACTTCCTGGCAGGTGCAGGAACCTCAGGATATTTGGGGACCTCGTGACGAGGAGTTGGCCCCATTCTACAGGTACAGCAGGCAGGTCTGACGGAAGTACTTGGCTTGGCTTCTGGCCTGGAGAAGCTATGCTTGGTTCAGTTGAGAGATTGCTTACGAAATTCGCAAAGCAAATTTTGAAAAATCTGTATGGCTTATCACTATTCCTGCTGAGGTGATGTAAATAATTAGGCCAAGTTTATTAGCACTGGATTCGGTTTACAAACAAATGAGTCTTGACTTGGTACTTCTCCAAATGAGGGTAATTGCAGGGAAAAATTATGTTTCAACAACACGTCTTTGTAAATACTAATTTTTTTTTTTTTTTTTAGTTTTTTGGTTTTGTTTGTTTGTTTCTATTTTTACGTCTAGATTGAGAGAGAGAGTTGGGGGGAGGGGGCACAGGGAGAGAGACTGAGAATCCCCTCAGTCGGTGAGTTCGAGCCCCGTGTCAGGCTCTGGGCTGATGGCTCAGAGCCTGGAGCCTGTTTCGGATTCTGTGTCTCCCTCCCTCTGACCCTCCCCCATCCATGCTCTGTCTCTCTCTGTCTCAAAAATAAATGTTTAAAAAAAAAAAAAACCCAAAGATCTAAGTGTCAACATTGTTCAGGGAGGAAAGATGTGGGAAACAAAGGCAGAAATGCGGATTAAATGTCCTTATAACCTGCGGCCTTGGGCGAACTCTTGACAGCCTCAGAGTGAAACATCTCTCCAGCAACCCCCTACCCTCTTAAAGTTCCTGTTGCTAGAGGGGAAATGACCTTAGCTCCACAATAGCCAGGCCTCCAGCCTCCCGAGTCCTCGTTAGCATATGAAAGTCCTTCTGGAACTTCCTTCCCTTCACCTCCCCCACCTCCCAAGTATCAGTCACCCCTCACAACCCCGTTCCGCCCACAGTCCTGTACCCCCGCTGTAATAAAAGCACCTGTTTGCACCCAAGACAGCGCAACAATCCTCTTTCTTGGCCGTCGGCTCAGAACCCCAACACTTCAAACCACGTCATGTGTATGGACTTATCTGTACCTCTGAGCATCCGTGCACACATGTACACGTACCCACGTACAGACACGTGCACACAGCCACACACGTGTCCATATATGTTACGCGCGCACACACACACACACACGCGCACTACATGACTTCTAAAGTTCTTCCCTAAGAGCCGAAAGCAAACTTGTGAGTGATAACGTGTGTGTGAGCCCTGCAGGTGCCATGTGTGACCGACCCACAATGCTCACCTGGGCGGCCACACCTCTTCATGTGCTCCAGGTAGTGGATGAGCTCCTGGGGTTTCACCTGGTCCCCCCACCAGTAGGGGATCCCAGGCCACAGCTCCCTGTGCCGGCTCACGACACTCGCCTCCTCGTAGGACAGAATGACCTGCTGGCCGCGTGTCCACAGCTGGTTCAATGTCGGCACCTCCTGGAGAGGAAGGAGGAGTAGCGGGCACCTGAGAGAGACTGGTCAGAGAGGGTGAGAGACTGATGGTGGAGGATGGGGGTGAGAGACTGATGGTGGAGGATCGGGGAGTGAAACAGGCTGATGGTGGAGGATGGGGGTGAGAGACTGATGGTGGAGGATGGGGGTGAGAGACTGATGGTGGAGGATGAGGGTGTCTGAGAGAGACTGATGGTGGAGAGAGGGTGAGAAAGACTGATGGTGGAGGATCGGGTGTCTGAGAGAGATTGATGGTGGAGAGAGGGTGAGAAAGACTGATGGTAGAAGATGGGGGTGAGAGACTGATGGTGGAGGATAGGGGTGTGTGAGAGACTGATGGCGGAGGATTGGGGAGTGAAACAGACTGGTGGTGGAGGATGAGGGTGAGAGACTGATGGTAGAGGATGAGGGTGAGAGACTGATGGTGGAGGATTGGGGAGTGAAACAGACTGGTGGTGGAGGATGAGGGTGAGAGACTGATGGTGGAGGATTGGGGAGTGTGAGAGACTGGTGGTGGAGAACAGGGTGAGAGAGACTGATGGCGGAGGATCGGGGTGTGTGAGAGACTGATGGTGGAGGATGAGGATGAGAGACTGACGGTGGAGGATGAGGGTGAGAGACTGATGGTGGAGGATCGGGTGTCTGAGAGAGACTGATGGTGGAGGATCAGGGTGTGTGAGAGACTCATGGTGGAGACTGCGGTGAGAGAGACTGATGGTGGAGGATCGGGGTGTCTGAGAGCAACGGTGGTCGGTTATCAGGGTGTCTGAGAGACGCAGGGATGTGGCATCATTTGGGTGCCTGTAGTAGGGACATGGGGGCGGGGCAGGCAGTATCTACAACTGCTCCTTGGCCTCTGGAATGTCTGTGACCCAGACAGAGGTGTTACCAACAGCACCCTGAGCTCACGCTGTCCCCCCCAGAGGCCCCGCCCGTCAAATAGCCAGGTGTGTCAGGAAGGTCAAGCACGTGTTACTACAAGGACCAGTGCTCGAAGGACCAGTGATCTTGTACGTGGACGTCCCACCCTCTTCCGTCTCCCCTCTGTGACGTTCCCTCTGGAGACTCAGCCTGGCGGCCTGTCCCCTAACAGCTGCTCCTGCCACCTTCCCTCAGAAGCCCCAAGCACCTGGGTGCCCTGGGTCACAGCAGCCCCACTGTCTTGTTTTGGCCCCAGACCAGGCTTATAGGACGAACTTGGAGAAACGCCCAACAGAGTGATGTAAAATGGACCCCAAATGGATATGGAGTTAACTTTTCAGCTTCCCGGAGACCCAGGGAGGGTCACTCCAGCCGTCGCCAGCAAATGGCACCAATTATCTGGATCACAAAGACCAGGTGTGTTGTGGGCTCAACCGTGTCCCCTCTGAATTCTTAAGTTGAAGTCCTCACCCCGATACCCCAGAACGTGACTGTATTTGGAGGTGGGGTCTTGAAGTAGATAACGGAGGTAGAATCAGATCATTAGGGTGAGCCCTGATCCAATAGGACTGGAGAAGGGCGATGAAGACACAGACATGCCCAGAGGGACGACCACGTGAGGACACAGGGGGAAGACGGGTCTACACGCCCAGGAGACAGGCCTCGGCCCTGCCTGGACCTCAGACTCCCAGCCTCGTCCCCGCCTGGACCTCGCACTCCCAGGTTGTGTACGTGGCACAGTGGTGCCAGGGGCACTCTGTGGGCGGGGGGTGGGCAGTGGTCTTTCTCCTTGGGCGCATCACAGAGAGCACTCCAGCAGCGCCCCCACCCCCAGCACGGGAATTATCTCACCATCATGCACAGCAGAACCAAGCAGGCAGGGGAGTCTACAATCATACTCCTGCCCCCCACCTGCGCCAAAGGGGCCCTTCCTACCCCTCGGGGACACAGCGTGTCCCCAAGGATGTTGTTGATGAATCGTACTCCTGCCCCCCACCTGCGCCAAAGGGGCCCTTCCTACCCCTCGGGGACACAGCGTGTCCCCAAGGATGTTGTTGATGAATCGTACTCCTGCCCCCCACCTGCGCCAAAGGGGCCCTTCCTACCCCTCGGGGACACAGCGTGTCCCCAAGGATGTTGTTGATGAATCGTACTCCTGCCCCCCACCTGCGCCAAAGGGGCCCTTCCTACCCCTCGGGGACACAGCATGTCCCCAAAGATGTTGTTGATACAGGCCACTAGGTACTCATGCAGGTTGTCCGTCAGGCCATCGAAGTCCCTGCAGGCCAGGATGACCACCTCCTGGGGGTGGCTCTCCAGCCACTCTGAGATCTCTGTGAGGGTGTCCTGCACAAGAGAGAGAGGGGCTCAGTCGGACCACCGTCCCGAGGGGGGCCAGGAAGCTGAGGACACTCCCACAGGCCCAAGGGCTTTCCGCAAACGGAACCCACTGGGCAAACGGGCCTGGGTCCTGGGCCAACAAATAGCCAATGCAGCCTCACCAACAACCGTGGGCCGCCAGCCATTATTCTCGGGGAGAAGCATATGCTTGCGTGTGTGTATGTGTGTGTGTGTGGTCATGTGTGTGCACCCTCACTGCACAGGGCACCCATGTGTGCAAAGGTGTGAAGTCTGCAAGTACAGGGAACACGCAAAGCCCGGCAAGTGGCATGTGGAGTGAGGTCCCCGGAATGGTGTCACCCGGCTCCAGGCGTCCTGGACGGCAGGGGGGAGTCAGGCTGAGCAGGACGGTGACTCCTCATATTCGGACTTCAGAGCCACGCAGGTTGTGGCGGAGGAGACAGTGCAAGACGCCCCAGGCCCCAAACAAAGGCAGGAAGACAAGCGGCCCCAGGTTTGCAAAACCCAGGAGGTCAAAAATCGTAACCTCTGGACTGCTGGACCCCACAAGGGTGCGCATCACCGCGTGCAGGCCTCCCCGCGGCAGCCCTCCAGCACCCCAGCCCCTCCCTGAGCCAGCCGCCCCGCCCCCCCTCCGCGACCTCGCACTCCTCCCCTCCCCCCTTCTCCCGCGCCCCCTCTCCTCAACCCCGTGACCCCCTGCACCCCCCACACCTCCACCAGCGCAGTCGAGTACACCATCCCCCTCCCCCGCCCCCCACCTCCCCCTCCGCCCCTCCCCCCTGCCCCTCCCCCCCCCCCCCCCCCCCGCACCTCCACCAGCGCAGTCGTGTACACCATGTGCACGAAGTGCAGGTTCTTCTCCGAACCCTCCGGCATGTGCGCGACCCGCAGGTCCAGGTACCGCACCCCGGCGTCCAGCTGCTCCGTGACACCCAGCACCTGTGGACAGAGCTCCGTCGTCGCTGCTGGGGGCCATGGGGCTCCCGCCTCGGCTCACTGCCCCCGTCCAGGGCTCACGGTCCGGCCGGAGATGCCCCGCTCTGGGCCACGCTGAGGTCGAATCAAGAGCTGTTCCAGGTGCCGGCTGCGGTCCGGACGCCGCGCACGCCTGGCACTCGGGCACATGCTTTCGGGTGACACTGGCCACGGTGAGCCACAGACGGAGCCTGGGGAGGCCCTGTCCTGCCGTCCACGCCCCCTCGGCGCTGCCCTGCAGGGTCCCGCCTCTCCCCCTCGCCAGGGGCGGGCACCGGGAAGGAACGCTCTCTGGGCCTCAGCAGCCCTGAGCCAGGCCCCCAGGGCCGCACCTGCACCCTTGGCGGTCAGGATGCGCGGAGGAGGGTCAGCGGAGGTGGGCACCGTCCCCACGCCCCCCACGCCGCAAACAGCAGGAGGACAGGCAGGAAGGAATCCAATCCACAGAGGGTAAAGGAGGGAAAGGCCGCACCCTCCCACACAACGTGACAATGGAAAAAGTGAGAGTTAACTTGAAAGTAATTTGTACATCCTTGCGGCCCTGCAGGGAGCCAGGGTCCCTCCTGTGAGCCCCCCTGTGGAAACATGCAGCACTCGGGTTGAGGAGGCTACCTAGAGGCTTTCGTGTCCCCTACTGTGTGTGCGTGGGGCGGGGGGGCGAGGTCCAGCCAGGTGCTCCCCCCTCTCCCCCCACCGTGCAGAACCACCTGCGAGGGGCCTTGACGCCCAGGTCGGCCCTCGCTCAGGGACCCCAAGCTCTCTGCAGGAGCGGACTCCGGGGAGAGGAAAGCACCCAGCTGGCTACTCCCCGGGGCACAGGCTTGTGCCTCGGGTGGGCTGAGGTCGTGGACGGACAGGACTGAGAAGTGAACATGTTCTCCCGTAAAACACCCCTTCACACGCGTATGGTGTCTTTTCAGAACGTAAACTAGGTGCTCGTGGTGTCAGTATTAGTAAAGCCGTGGGATCTGAGGAGGTCGTCACAGGACGCACGCGCGGTCTGACCGCCCAGGGCGGATCCCTGCCTACACCTGGGGACGCAACACAGAGGCTGCGGCCGAGAACCTCCCTGGAGCTGGATGGGGCGTTCCTGCCCCTTCCCCTCGGTATGTGAACTACAAACTTAACATGATGCCCTCCCCGGTGCTTCTTCCCTGAACGGTGTGCATTAGCGATGACACCGTGTGACCTGGGGCGTTCTGCAGAAACTCAGGGTGTGCACACCTTCCCGGCTGTGGATGCACCCCATATGCTTTCCTGTGGCCGGTGCTTATGAACCAGCAGTTCTGGTTATTTCCTCAACCGATTCCCTGGAGGCACCCAGACTTTACAACAGCATACCCCCCACCCAGACCTCCTCATGGCCCCCAGCACCATGAGACCCCAGCACCACGGGGACCCAGCACCACGAGACCCCAGCACTGTAAGGCCCAGCACAAGGAGACCCCAGCACGGAGAGACCCAGCCCTGTGGGGACCCAGCACTGTGGGACCTCAGCACCGTCCAGGACCCCAGCACCACGGGGACCCAGCACCACGAGACCCCAGCACTATAGGGCCCAGCACAAGGAGACCCCAGCACGGAGAGACCCAGCACTGTGGGGACCCAGCACTGTCCAGGACCCCAGCACTGCTGGGACCCATCACCACTCAGGACCCCAGCATCACAGGCCCCCAGCACCATGGGACCCAGGACCACGAGACCCCAGCACTATAGGGCCCAGCACAAGGAGACCCCAGCACGGAGAGACCCAGCCCTGTGGGGACCCAGCACTGTCCAGGACCCCAGCACTGCTGGGACCCATCACCACTCAGGACCCTAGCACCACGGGACCCCACCACCACGTAGGACCCAGCACCATGGGGACCCAGCACCATGAGACCCCAGCACCACGGGGACCCAGCACCACGAGACCCCAGCACTATAGGGCCCAGCACAAGGAGACCCCAGCACGGAGAGACCCAGCCCTGTGGGGACCCAGCACTGTGGGACCTCAGCACCGCCCAGGACCCCAGCACTGCTGGGACCCATCACCACTCAGGACCCCAGCATCACAGGCCCCCAGCACCATGGGACCCAGGACCACGAGACCCCAGCACTATAGGGCCCAGCACAAGGAGACCCCAGCACGGAGAGACCCAGCCCTGTGGGGACCCAGCACTGTCCAGGACCCCAGCACTGCTGGGACCCATCACCACTCAGGACCCTAGCACCACGGGACCCCACCACCACGTAGGACCCAGCACCATGGGGACCCAGCACCATGAGACCCCAGCACCACGGGGACCCAGCACCACGAGACCCCAGCACTATAGGGCCCAGCACAAGGAGACCCCAGCACGGAGAGACCCAGCCCTGTGGGGACCCAGCACTGTGGGACCTCAGCACCGCCCAGGACCCCAGCACTGCTGGGACCCATCACCACTCAGGACCCCAGCATCACAGGCCCCCAGCACCAGGGGACCCAGAACCACCCAGGACCCCAGCGCTGCGGGGACCCAGCTCGGTGGGACCCCAGCATCTTGGGACCCCAGCACCGCGGGACCCCATCTCCGGGACGGCAGCGAACCCGCTGACCCCTCCCGCAGGGCTCTGTGGTGACATTTCAGGCTGGCCAGTGCAAGCACCTCACACAAGTAGGGAATCTGGTTTCTCCACATTCCAGACAGGCAGGTCCCCAGAGGGATTCCTGCTGCCCTCGTGACTTGAATTCCTGCTGCGCAGCGATTACAAAGCACAGAGCCCAGGACTGGGGCCTCGGGGAACCCGGAGTTTCCAATGCACACGTCCAGGGAGCAGAGAATTCAGACCCCTGAGCCCCCCACAAGCGGCGGTGGGGGGCTGGGCTGCTCCCCAGGTGGGTCGTGCGTTGCTGCCAGAACCTGGAACCATCACGTGCCTCTCCTCCCTCACTGACACTGTGCGGTGACGGCCATACAGCCAGCTGCCTGCCCCTCCCCCACCGGGATGCCCCAGGTCACCCTGGGTCTGCTCTCCCCATTCCCCACCAGGACGCCACGGGTCACCCTGGGTCTGCTCTCCCCACCCTCCCACCAGGACCCTCCAGGTCACCCCACCCCCCACCAGGGTGCCCTGGGTCTCCCTGAGTCTGCTCTCCCCACCCCCCACCAGGACGCCCTGGGTCACCCTGGGTCTGCTCTCCCCACCCCCCCCACCGGGACCCTCCAGGTCACCCCACCCCCACCAGGGTGACCTGGGTCTCCCTGAGTCTGCTCTCCCCACCCCTAACCAGGACGCCCCAGGTCACCCTGGGTTTGCTCTCCCCACCCCCCACCGGGAACCTCCAGGTCACCCTGGGTCTGCTCTCCCCACCCCCCACCGGGACCCTCAGGGTCACGCCACCCCCCACCAGGGTGCCCTGGGTCTCCCTGAGTCTGCTCTCCCTACTCCCCACCAGGATGCCCCGGGTCACTCTGGGTCTGCTCTCCCCACCCCCCACCGGGACCCTCTGGGTCACCCCACCCCACACCAGGATGCCCTGGGTCTCCCTGAGTCTGCTCTCCCTACTCCCCACCAGGACGCCACGGGTCACCCTAGGTCTGCTCTCCCTACCCTCCACCGGGACCCTCTGGGTCACACCACCCCCCACCGGGACGCCCCAGGTGACCCTCAGACTGCACATCACCCGGACCTTCCTCTCCATGTACACCCTACCCCAGGACGACCCCCCCACCCCAGTGCTCACAATGCCCTCGGACCCCCAGGAACAGAGGCCTCGGCAGGGAGTTTGAGCAAACCCCAATCAGACAGGAGAGACTGACCCTTCCCAGGACGTGGGGACCCGGCCCCGCCTGCCCTGTCCCTCCCTGAGCATTCAGGGCAGAAACCTGTCATTGTGGGTTCTTTCTCCTCCTTTTCAAACGTGTGCACGTCTCTAAACAGGCCTCTGGACAACGGCACGGCCCAGAGGAGGTTCCCCAGGACTGGGGGCTCTGAAGTGGGATCCCGTGCGGGCCTGCCTCCAGCCGGCAAAACACCTCACAAAGACACGGGGACGTGCGTTGTTTGTGGCTGCTGGGCTGGGTTGGCCGGACGTCTGTTTTCAATAGTGTTTCCCCTGCCAGGGAGGGCACCCACCCGGCAGATGGCACTGATCGGCCGGCCCCAGGGCCCCGCGCCCCTCACCTGGGTGGTGGACCACTTGAGCACGAAGGGGCGTGTGATGCAGGGAAGGACCTTGCCCAACAGCTGCAGCAGCCGGGACTGGCTCTGTGCAATGGGCGACTTCTTGTCCAAGCAGTACGTCATGGTGTCGTGACTCCCTGCAAGCAAACCCGAGGGGACTTTGCACCCGGGAGCCCCCTCCGCCGGGCGCCCCGTGCCCGGCGGTGGGTACTGCTCCAAACTCATGCCCACCGTGCCGATGGGACAGGGTCGTCCAGGACCAGGGTGGCCCTAAACCTGGGTGTCCTTTTAAGGGACACAAGAGGAGAGACACAGACACAGAGGAGATGTCACAGGACACCACGCGGTTCCTCGCGGGGAACACCGCCCCTGGTTTCGGGGACCTTCCCGTGCCAAGTGATCCTCATCCAGCAGAGCCACCGACGTGCCCCCCTGACCTGGAGAAACACCCCCATGTCCGTCCACACTGACGTCCGTGAAGGTTTTCCAGAAACTCTTGAAGAAGAAAGGGGCACGTTTACTGGGTGCGAACGTTTGCATGTTTTACAGGGACGTCCGTATAAATAAGCACAAATACGTATAAATAAGCGAAGCTGTCAGAATCGCTGAGACCCGGTGCTGCCGATTCCACAGATCAACGCATCAGAGCACTGACTTCAAAGACGGACGCAGTTTTGCGCATCTAAGGTGTTATAACGGAGGCGTTCTGCTCGCTGGACAAAGTCAGTGAGCACCGAGATCGGGAGAGATTCCTGGGCCCTGTGTCCCATCCAGCGGAACCCACGATGTTTACAGGCTTAGCTGGAAAAACGAAGCCGTCCTGCTCTGTCGGAATGTGCCAGGAAATCTTTCTGAGGACAATCCCGAATGCAAACGTATGAAAGGAGAAGACAGGAGAAGACGGAGGCTGGAGGCAGCAGAGAAAAGAGAAAGGGATTCCCCCTGGGGCTTCCAGAAGGAGCCAGGCCTGTGGGCACTGAAAGGTCACACCCGTGCAGATTTCTGGCCCCAGAGCTGTGAGTTCACACAGCTGTTTGGAACCACACAGATTGTGGCCCTTTGTTACAGCGGCCCCAGGACACTTTCACAGCCACCTGGACACGGCGCCTTGGGGACTAGGGGCCCTTTCCCCTGTGGTGCTGGGGCGTCCCCTACCGCTCACAGCTGCCCCCGCTCCCCGGATCTGACCTCTAAGGGAGCTACTCTCCCACACGCTCCCCAGAGGCCACCTGCTTCTGCAGGGCACGGAGGGGAGGGGACGGGCCTGAAGAAGGGCATGCCCTGGGCCCTTGGTGGCTGTTCGTCCCAGAAGAGTTCCCTGCAGATCCCTTGGAACCACCCGGAAACCGCCTCCCACAAGGAAAATGGCCCCAGGGCAAACTGGAAACACTGTGATTCGGATCACCAGGGAGTGAGAGCACAGTGACACCTCTCTCCTCGAGTGGGTGTGGCCAGGGGGTCCTGACACCGATGACGGGGGCGTGGCCATAGGGCATGACATGAAGGCAGAGGGCAGTGGGAGGGCTCCCTCCCACCACCTGGTCAGGAGTCCAAGACTCAGGATGCGCCTGGAGAAGCTTGCGATGGGGAAGTGGACGGTCCCCAAGCCCAGTGACAGTCCTCACTTACATACACTCCTATACGAATGTCAGCGGAGGGCACACAGCCAGTAAGACGATACTGTGGCTCCATATTTGCTGATACAGAAAATGCAGACAATATTATGCTAAGTGAAAACGTAGATCAAAAATTGTACAGTTGGGCCTTCTTTTCGTTTATAGTATATATCTTTATATATAAAAATGGATTATCCCTATATGTAAATGGATTCACATATATATTATAATATAGAACTATAAACTGCAGGCAAATCTATATACGTCACAGACAATGTAATTTTTTTTAACTTACACGTTTGCATTTGTCTGCAATTATTATGTATTGGCTATATGAGTTTTTTGTGGCTCCCTTAACAAAGTGGGAGGCTTCAAAGAACAAAAATTAATTGTATCCCAGCTCTGGCGGCCAGAAGTCTGATACCCAGGCAGGGCAGGACCACTGAGATCCAAGGGGGCGGGACCAAAGTCCCTCCAGAGGCTCCAGCAGACGGTCCTTCCTGCCTCTTCCAGCTTCTGGGGCTCCAGGGGTCCCTGGGCTGGTGGGCCCATCCTCCTCATCTCTGCCTCTGTCTTCACGTGGCTTCTCCTCTGTGTCTGTGTCTCCCCTTCTGTCTCCTACAAGGACACCTGCCGTTGGATTCAGGGCCACCCTGACCCAGGATGGGCTCATCTCAGATCCTTCACTTACTCACATCGGCAAACACCCTATTTCCACATAAGGCCCCGTTCTGAGGCTATGCGGGATGTGAATTTGTAGGCACTAGTCAGTGCCTAGAATTGGGTTTGTGTGGTCACCCCTCAGGCCCAGCGGGGACACAGCCTGACCCCCAGGGACTCTCTCTCTCGTCTGTGAAGTCATTCGGGTGTTGGGACTCGGGCCACTGTGGGAGTCCAGCTGACAAACAACAGACAGCCATCTGGGAAATAACCAGACTGGGTCCTGCCCCATCAAGAGAAACTGCATTCGAATCAAGAATTTAAACATTTTTGAGAAGTCTTCGTAAAATCCCAAAGGAAAGCACTAGGACAGGGTGAAAACGTGGCTCAATCTGAAAAACTACAAAAATGTACCCAGGTGAGAAACCTGCTTATTTTTGAGGGAGGATCTCCAGATACCGCACGTGCACGGACGTGGAGACACGGAGTGGGTCCACTACAGCCCTTCGTTTTTGCAAAAACAAAAGGCTGGTAATGCCCACATGCTCATCAGTGGGGAGCGGCGGCCACTGGTTCCAGGGCCACTGGAGCCGCAAGGGCCCAGACGGAGCCCAGCAGGACTCAGGGCCACCAGGTAGTGCCCCGCGCAGGCCTGGCAGGCGTCCCGGAGAGAGGGGTTCTGTCCCCAGGAGGGGGGGTTCTGTCCCCAGAGAGGGGGGGACTCTGTCCCCAGAGGGGGGATTCTGTTCTCAGAAGGGAGGGTTCTGTCCCGGGGGGGGGGGGGGGGTTCTGTTCCTAAAGGGGAGGGTTCTGTCCCCAGGGAGGGGGTTCTGTCCCCAGAGGGGTGGTTCTGTCCCCAGAGGGAGGGTTCTGTTCCTAAAGGGGAGGGTTCTGTCCCCAGGGAGGGGGTTCTGTCCCCAGAGGGGGGATTCTGTTCTCAGAGGGGAGGGTTCTGTCCCCAGAGGGGGGGGTTCTGTCCCTGCTGCCCCTCTGCCCTCAGCCCCTCTCTCCCTCCCCTGCACTCCCAGCCCTCCTCGACTAGGCCTGACCTGCCAGCCAGCTGCGCTGGCCGCACCAGTCCGGCTCGAGGTGCCCCGCAGGAACGCAGTGCTCGGTCCTTACAGCTGAAGGGCTAGCGGGTTCGCTACACAGAGGGACAGACTGGCGGGGGAGCAGTACCCCAAATCCCTATGCCATCACATCTCCCCTGAGCCACACTCCCTGGGACTGTGCACATGCCTGCTGGGCCACATCAGAATGAAGGAGACGGAGAAGGGAAGACGGTCATTTGGTGCATGTGTGTGCATGTGGTGTGTGTGTGCCTGTGTGTCTGTGTGTACATGCATGTGCATGTGTATGTGTGCCTGTATCGTGTACGTGGGTGTGTCTGTATCGCATCCATGTGTGTGTGCCTGTATTGTGTGCACGTGTGTGTATATGTGTGACTGCATTGTGTGCGTGTGTGCACACATGCGTGTCTGTATTGTGTGCATGTGTGCCTATGTTGTCTGCACGTGTGTGCCTGTACTGTGTGCATGCATGTGAACACGTGTCTGTCTTATGTGCATGTGTGCACGCATGTGTGTCTGTATCGTGTTATCGCATGCGTGTGCCTGTACTGTCTGCGTGTGTGTGCACGCATGTGTGTCCGTATTGTGTGCATGCGTGCATGTCTGTGTACATGTGTGTGCACGTGTGCACACGCGTGCCTGTTTCTGTGTGCATGTGTATGTGTCGGTCTTGTGTCCATATATGTGTGCGTGCATGTGTGCATGTGTATGTGTGCTCTATTGTGTGCATGCGTGTGTGCCTATACTGTGTGCATGTGTGTGCACGCATGAGTGTCTGTGTTGTGTGCGTGCGTGTGTGTGCCTATATTGCGTGCATGCGTGCATGGTTCCTGCGGTTTCCGTGCACTCAGGCCCCACCCCATGGCCGGCCGCGCCCCTGGGGGACGCAGAAGCCCTCACCTGGGATGGACAGGTGGTGCAGAGGCACGTCCCAGAGCAGGGGGCACAGCGCCGACATCCAGTCTGCATTTGTGCCGCAGCTCTGGAAGTTGCCAGAAGCGCTTACCTGTCCGCCCATCAGGGGCCACTCGGTGCGACCTGAGGAAGGAAACAAAGTTTTGCTGACATAAACCAAAGGGCCCAGAGCCACTCTCCTGGGGGGCGCTGGCGAAGCGTATATCCCACCCCCTGCTGGTGCCCCCTGCTCCAGTCTTGTGCTAATCCCTCCACCCCGCCACCCCCGCTGCTCAGAGGGGCTCACACGCCCGTCGCCAGTCGGCCAGGTCTGTGGCTGCAGGGCTTCAATCCTGGGGGGGGTGGTGCCTTGGGGGCCCAGGTCAGCACCCTGCCCTCTGCCTCCCTGGGTTGGGGTGCTGGGCTGTGGTGCAGGGAATCTGAGATCTGTTCCCACGGAAGCCAGCGCTCCCTTAGAAGCAATGGGGAGATGTCTGGGGCTAGGGGGGAGGAGGGAAGGTCTCCTGGTCCTTAACCTAGGGCCCTGGCCACTGTCTTCCCAGCATCTGCCAGGTGATGAACACACATGAGGTGTAATTTACTCTCAGGATAAGCCGATGAGGTGGGCACAGGATATTGCCTGCCCAGAAAAGGAGCCCCAAAGACAGGAGCCCATCCTGGGTTGAGCTGTGACCCGCCACCAGATTCCCACGTGGCCCCTTCCCCCAGCACGTCTCCAGCCGTGGAAACTCTGTATGTACAGTGAGGGGGTCAGACTTGGCTTCCCTGGAAATAAGCCACTTCACCCTAAGGGTTATTTTGAGCGGAAGGAGACTGAAGAAAAGCAGAAACAAGAAAAACTCTCCTCCCTCCTCGTCTAACCCTAACCCTAACCCTAACCCTAACCCTAACCCTCGCCTGCAAGCAGGCATAAATTTCCCTCTGTGCAGCCGTCCCCTTCCATCCCCTGTACCCGGAAGGGGAGGGCACCCTCCCCAGGTCTGCACAGCTAGCCTCAAGGAGTAACACTGACCCTGCCCTTAGCCTCCCCCAGCCGGCTACCTTCTCGGGATTTAGGGTCCCTACAACCCCCAGCCCTTTCACTCTGGCTTGTCAATTCCACACAAATTCATCAACCTTTGGTGAAATGGCAGATAAGGCCTAACGTCCAACTGTCTCCCTGGGTCCGCTCCTCTTCTGGGAAGGCCTCTACAAACATCCAGAATAAACCCTGTCCCCTGTCCATCTGTCTTCTGGCATTTCACTTATTTATTTATTTATAATGTAAGCTGTGCACCCGACATGGGGCTTGAGCCAACGACTCCGGGGTCCAGGGGGCATGCTCCACTGAATGAGCCAGCCAGATGCTCCCCTCTGTGGTCATCTTATCTAATTTTATTTTTAACTTTATTTAATTTATTTTGAGAGGGGCGCCTGGGTGGCGCAGTCGGTTAAGCGTCCGACTTCAGCCAGGTCACGATCTCGCGGTCCGTGAGTTCGAGCCCCGCGTCGGGCTCTGGGCTGATGGCTCAGAGCCTGGAGCCCGCTTCCGATTCTGTGTCTCCCTCTCTCTCTGCCCCTCCCCTGTTCATGCTCTGTCTCTCTCTGTCCCAAAAATAAATTAAAAACGTTGAAAAAAAATTAAAAAAATAAAATAAAATAATTTATTTTGAGAGAGAGAGAGAGAGAGAGAGAGAGAGAGAGAGAATCACAAGCAGGATTCACACTGTCAGCGCAGAGCCTGATGTGAGGGTCAAACTCACAAACCAGGAAATTGTGACATAAGCTGATGCTCAATCGACTGAGCCACACAGGGGCCCCTCTTTGTCATTTTAAAATATATTTTTTTAAGTTTTTATTTATTTTTGATACAGAGGGAGACAGAGCATGAGCAGGGGAGGGGCAGAGAGAGAGGGAGACACAGAATCTGAAGCAAGCTCCAGGCTCTGAGCTGTCAGCTCAGAGCCTGACGCGGGGCTTGAACTCACAGACTGAGATCATGACCTGAGCTGAAGTCAGATGCTTAACCGACTGAGCCACCCAGGCACCCCCCCTCTTTGTCATTTTAATTTGCAGGTCTTGGTCCAAGAATCTAAGAGTTTAGAAAAAAATTTGTTCCTTGTCTACACTGTGTCGAGTGCACCAACAGCCAACAGTACAGTATTGATTCTCATTCTGCCTCGGCAGACAAAAGCCCAATCCCTAACCCTAACCCTACCCCCGTCCATAAGAGGGTCCTAGAGCTAGCACCCCTGCCATCCATCTTCCCTCATGGTGGGTCCCAGGGCTCTCCCAGCTCACACCCAGTCCATCAGTGTCCCTGCAGGAGTGAGTGTGGGACCCCGGCCCTCCTGTGGGGGCAGCAAACATCCAGGTGGTCTGGGGCTGGCCTATGCACACAGGAGACATTCCTCAAGGCACTGTGCCATCCAGGGGCAGATGGGCCACCGCCTGCCCTCTGGCCATGCAGGTGTCTGGAAAGTGGGCAGATCAGGGGCCGTGTAGCCCCAGCCTCAGGACCCCCTATATGTGTCGGTGGACCTCATCTGGGAGTGTGGTCAGCCCCAGCTAGGACACACAGAGCAGGGGCTGTGGCTATGCCTCTCCCAGCTGCTGCCCAGGGGGCCTTCTCCCACCCAGCTGAGCCCTCCCCAGTCCCATCCCAGCAGGGCCCACGTCTCAATGGCCCCAGGAAGAGGCCTTGGGTGAACCCTGAGATCTGCCAGGGGCTCACCATTTTGCTTCCAAGGAAAACCACTCTGTGAGTTTCAGCTGACAGGTAACGAAACACCCCCCCCCCAAGAATGTGCCCCTGGGGCATTAGGGTTCCTACCAGCTGGAGGGAGCAACAGACCCCAGAGAAACTGCCCAACGGGGCACTAGTTTGTCTGCGTGAAGGCAGTTTCCATGTAGACGTGAAATGTCCACCTGAAGAGATGCCTCTGCCCCCGCACCTGGGAGAGCTCCTCGGCGCCCCAGACCCCCAAGTCCCCTCCTCCGAGCCCAGCCCCTGGGGAAGGTCGTGGGAGCACCAGCACCCCGAGTCCTCTCTGGAGCCCAGCCCCAGGGGAAGGTCCTGGGAGCACCAGAACTCCCAGTCTCCTCCGCCAAGCCTAGCCCCTGCGAGAGTTCCTGGGAGCACCAGCACCCCAAGTCGCCTCCGCTGAGCCCAGTCCCTGGGAAACGGCCTGGGAGCACCAGCACCCCAAGTCCCCTCCGCCGACCCCAGACCCTGGTAGAGATCCTGGGTGCCCCTGCACCCCGAGTCCCCTCCGCCGAGCCCAGCCCCTGGGGAAGGTCCTGCGAGCACCAGCACCCCGAGTCCCCTCTGCCGACGCCAGGCCCTGGGAGAGATCCTGGGCGTCCCAGCACCCCAAGTCTCCTCCGCCGACACCAGCCCCTGGGAGAGATCCTGGGGGCCCCAGCACCCCAAGTCCCCTCTGCCGACCCCAGCCCCTGGGAGACATCCTGGGCACCCGGCACCCCGAGTCCTCTCCAAAGCCCAGCCCCTGGGAAGGTCCTGGGAGCACCAGCATCCCGAGTCCCCTCCGCCAACCCCAGGCCCTGGAAGAGATCCTGGGAGCACCAGCACCCCGAGTGCCCTCCACCGACCCCAGCCCCTGGAAGAGATCCTGGGAGCACCAGCACCCCGAGTGCCCTCCACAGACCCCAGCCCCTGGAAGAGATCCTGGGAGCACCAGCACCCCGAGTGCCCTCCACCGACCCCAGCCCCTGGAAGAGATCCTGGGAGCACCAGCACCCCGAGTGCCCTCCACCGACCCCAGCCCCTGGAAGAGATCCTGGGAGCACCAGCACCCCGAGTGCCCTCCACCGACCCCAGCCCCTGGAAGAGATCCTGGGAGCACCAGCACCCCGAGTGCCCTCCACAGACCCCAGCCCCTGGAAGAGATCCTGGGAGCACCAGCACCCCGAGTGCCCTCCACCGACCCCAGCCCCTGGAAGAGATCCTGGGAGCACCAGCACCCCGAGAGCCCTCCACCGACCCCAGCCCCTGGAAGAGATCCTGGGAGCACCAGCACCCCGAGTGCCCTCCACCGACCCCAGCCCCTGGAAGAGATCCTGGGAGCACCAGCACCCCGAGTGCCCTCCACCGACCCCAGCCCCTGGAAGAGATCCTGGGAGCACCAGCACCCCGAGTGCCCTCCACCGACCCCAGCCCCTGGAAGAGATCCTGGGAGCACCAGCACCCCGAGTGCCCTCCACCGACCCCAGCCCCTGGAAGAGATCCTGGGAGCACCAGCACCCCGAGTCTCCTCTGCCGACCCAGCCCCTGGGAGGTCTCGGATCCCCAGCATCCTGAGTGCCCTCTGCCGAGCCCAGCCCCTGGGAGGGGTCTGGGAGCACCAGCACTCCAAGTCCCCTCAGCCGAGCCCAGCCCCTGGGAAGGTCCCCTCGACAGCTGGACAGCCTCCACCCTCTCTGATCACATCAAGGCAGGGCTCAGGCGGGCCCTGGGAAGGAGGGGGTTGATTGCACAAAACCAGGTGAGGGCGGGTTTGCAGGCTCCCGGCCCAAGCAGGTGAGACACAGCAGCCTCCCACTCGTGACCCTTCGGGGAGGTGGCTCCGTGTCCCCGCGGCGCATCCGGAGGTGGTGGCTGGCGACAGTCACACTCAGGAAATAGCTCTTAGGTGAATAAAAGGACAGACGTGCCGCCGGCAAACCCGCGTGACATTCTGTCCCGTTCACGGGCCCCCAACGCTCCCCGACCCGCCTGCGCGCACGCAGGCTCTGCCCCAGCCCCAAGGACCCGCGATGACACCTGGGGCGCTAAGTCCTGCGCCAGCGGCAGAGCAGGGTCTGAGGACGCACCGGCATCTGCCGCCCTCACCACCCCGGAGCGGGTCGGCGCTGACCACGGCGAGTTCCCGCGGCCGCGGAGCCCGGAGTCGAGCCTGTGGCGGCCCCTCCTGCTAACCCTTCCCGTCCGGTCCGGAGGACGTGCCGTGCCCCTCTCCCGCCCCAGGCCGGGACCCCACCCCCGCTGTCCCCACCTGTCCCCAATGTCCCCGCAGGGACCCGCGACCCGCCCAGAGGCGCTCACCGCGCGCCGCAGACTCTCCAGCGGACTTTCCGGCGAGGCCTGAGTACAAGACGCGCCCCGCCCGAGCCCCAGGCCGGGACCCCCCACCCCGTCCCCACCTGTCCCCACTGTCCCCGCAGGGACGCGCGACTCGCCCAGAGGCGCTCACCGCGCGCCGCAGACTCTCCAGCGGACTTTCCGGCGAGGCCTGAGTACAAGACGCGCCCCGCCCGAGCCCCAGGCCGGGACCCCCCACCCCGTCCCCACCTGTCCCCACTGTCCCCGCAGGGACCCGCGACCCGCCCGGAGGCACTCACCGCGCGCCGCAGACTCGCCAGCGGACTTTCCGGCGAGGCGCCCTCCCCCAGCCACCGAGTCAAGCACTTCCTAAAATGCTCTGGCCTCGCCATTGGACGCCGGGAACCCCCGCCCCCGCGAGGAGGAGGGGCCGCCTCCAGACAGTCACGTCCAACCCCACACGGGCCCCAGGCTGCAGCCCCCACGTCCCAGCAGGACCCCTGCGGGGAGAGCAGGGCGCGGCGGGAGGGGGGCGTGCCCCACACGTCCCGGGCAGCCCCACATGCAGGGACCAGACCCTCCCCGAGGACGGGAAGGTGTCCCGAGGGGACCCGCGGGGTCAGCGGTCAGCGGTCAGGGACAGGAGGGTGTCCTGAGTGTGACCACGGGGTCAGGGTCAGGGGACAGGGGCAGGAGGGTGTCCTGAGTGTGACCACGGGGTCAGGGTCAGGGGACAGGGACAGGAGGGTGTTCTGAGTGTGACCACGGGGTCAGGGTCAGGGTCAGGGGACAGGGACAGGAGGGTGTCCTGAGTGTGACCACGGGGTCAGGGTCAGGGGGCAGGGACAGGAGGGTGTCCTGAGTGTGACCACGGGGTCAGGGTCAGGGTCAGGGGACAGGGACAGGAGGGTGTCCTGAGTGTGACCACGGGGTCAGGGTCAGGGGACAGGATGGGAGGACATCCTGAGAGCCTGGCCGTGCTTTGGCTGCGGTCCGTTCCGGTCAGTCTGGACCCCAGGCCCAGAGCAAACAGGACTTTCATCAGAGCTCGGATGGCCTCATGTCCTCGGCGCCTGTGACCTCTGAGGACGTGGGTCTGCAATCCGACCGCGGCCTTTACTGAAGTGTGTGGCCCTCTGGCCTGAGCGGCTCTGGTCCCCGTCCCGGCCGGGCCAGGGCGTGTGGCCTCCGTCCGCGTCGGCGGAGGCGCATTCCAGGGCACGTGCACACCTGCACAGCCACCCACCCTGACGCTGACCCCGGTGACCCGGAGCCTCGTCCCGTCGGCTCCAGGGCGCTGGGCGCTCCGCACGTGCGCCTGGTGTGGGCTCTGCCCTGCCTGCCCGAGGCCAGCCGGGACCCAGAGCGCGCACAGGACAGCCCAACGTGTGCGGCGGAACCCCGCGCGACTGCCCTCCGCGCCCTCCGCCCGCAGCGCAGTCCGGCTCCTGGGGCGGGGAGGGGCCGGGCACTGCCTCAGGGGCTCCCCGCCCAGCAGCCCCGCGGCGCCTCTTTCCGCGCCCTCTCCCCGCGGTCCCTGCCTCCTCCTCCTGCCCCCTCCCCCTTCTTTCCCCTCCTCCCTCCGCCCTCTCTTCTCCCCTCCCCTCCCTCCCCCTCCCTCCCTTCGCCTCCCTCATCTTCCCCTCCCCCCTCCTCTCTCTCCTCTCCCCTCCCCCTCCCTTCCCCTCCTCCACTTTCTCCCTTCCTCCCTCCTTGGAGACCCAGCTCCTGGCCGGCAGCTCCCTGACTGGCCCCCTGTGCCCCGCTCTCCACAGCCCGGGGCCCCACGTACCGCCTGTGAAATGGGGCTCTGAGCTCCTGGGGCCTGGGCAGCAGCCGCCACTGGGGACCCCCGCTGCCTGCGGAACAGACCCTCCCTCCCCGTCTGTCCGGGCTTCCTGAGGCTGGCCTCCACGCGCCTTCCTGCCTCAGGTGGGGAGACCCAGGGCCCCGAAGTTGTCCAGATCCCCAGAACCTGTGACTGTCAGGCTCCACTGCGGACGGGACTCCAGGTCTCTGCACAGCTGAGCTCAAAGCAGGGGGCGGGTGTGCGTGCAGTCCCAGGGGCTGTGCTGGGCCCGTGCGCCCAGGACTGGGCGGGACCCTCGACAAGCACTCCAGCCTGGCTGGGTTTGCCGGAGTGGGGGGGGGGGGGGGGGCGCAAGGGAACCCAACACCGGCGCATTAGCACCCCAGTGTGGACGTGCCTACTATCTGAGCCTGGACCCCACTGTGGACGTCCCTGCACCCGGATCCCACCCCCCCGACCACCCCCCCGACCCCACTTGGACGTCCCTGCGCCCGGGTCTCCCCACCCCACCCCACTTGGACGTCCCTGTGCCCAGGTCCCCTCCCGGACCCCACTGTGGACGTCCCTGCACCCGGGTCCCCCCGCCCCGCCCCCCCCCGCCCCCGGACTCCACTGTGGACGTCCCTGCGCCCGGGTCCCCCCCCCCCCCCCACCCCACTTGGACATCCCTGTGCCCGGGTCCCTCTCCCCACCCCACTTGGACGTCCCTGCACCCAGGTCCCCTCCCGGACCTCACTGTGGACATCCCTGCGCCCCGGTCCCGAGTTCCATCCCCCCCCCGACCCCACTTGGATGTCCCTGCACTGGGGTCTCCCCCCACCCCACTGTGGACGTCCCTGCACCCTGATTTCCTATAGCCAGACAGGCCAGGGGGACATTCATCACTGGAATAGGCGCCCCCCTCCCCACGTCCCTATGTCCAAAAAAGATCCCTTCCACAGACTCTGGGGGTCAGGACATGGCCACGCTTCTGTGGGGACATTGCCAGTAAGAGGCTACTAGGGGAGGGTGTGCTCCCAACACAAGAGCAGAGGTGAGTGATGCTGGGCTGGGTCTCAGCCAACACTATGGGTAGATGCTCCAAGGCTCCTTGGAGGGGACACAGGCAGGGCCACCCCAAGAGTGCTGCCCATTGGGGATGCAGCACCTTGTGCTCTGTCAAGTTGGGGTCACCCCCTCCCCCAGAGGCCACCTCCCCCACACACCTGTGCTCAGCCAGGTTGGGGTCACCCCTCCCCCAAAGGCCACCCCCACCCTCACACCTGTGCTCAGCCAGGACCCGCAGTCCCCGTCCCCTGTGTCTGCACCCTCCCTAAGACCCTCAAACAATGTCTGGGACCCACACCTGCCACAAGGTGAAGAACAGAGTATGTGCTGGGGCAGCTGCTGTGGGCTGGTGGCCACAGGGTCCTCGTGTGCAGCCCCGTCCACCTCCAGACGCAGTGTGCACGGGGTTGGGGGGGGGGGGGCGCAGGTGTTCCCTGCGGGGAGCTCCTGCTGGACAGCCTCTGGGGCACCAGCACTGACCACCTGTCCCCACAGGAAACACCAGAACACCTGAAAGGGACAGTATCAGAACCTGTCCGGACTCCCTTCTCGCACTGTTGTGCACACACACGTGTTCACATGCGCGTGCGCACACACATGCGTTCACGCCCATTTCAGTTTCTACCTCCTGTGTGACCACAACTGGAAGTTTCACACGGTTAGCAAAATACACACAACCTAAAATTTACCACCCGTGACATTTACACATTCATTGTTGTGCAGTGACCACCTGTGCAGTTCCAGAAGGTTCTCAGTCACCAGAGGACACCCCACACATCAGTGTCCCTGCCCATCTCCCCACTTCCGTGACCCCCCAGCCCCGTGACCCCAGGCCCTTGGTGACCCAGCGCTGTGACACCCACCCTGTGACCCCCAGCCCATGACATCACCCCCAACCCCGTGACACACACCATGTGACCTCTGCCCCCTAGCCCCCACTCAATGACCCCAGCCTCATGATCCCCCGGCCCGATGCGCCCCATCGTGGGACATCTCCCCCCGTCCCGAGACCCCAGCCCCCAGCGCAGTAGCCCCTATCCCCCTCCGTCTGCTCTGTGGGTAGGATTTTCATAAAGACCATGTTGTGCACATAGCCGACCTTCCCAGCGGTTAAACCCACGGATATAAGACGCGTCTCTGACGCCAGGTCACCGCGGTCTTTTCCCTCGGGTACTTTTCCTGACGCGCACACACTTTCTAGCAAGAACATACGGTAAAGACCCAAGTTACAACACTTGTAAACCGGTGTTTGCTCATTTGACAGATTTCTCGGCATTCTTCCGTACTAACCCTTCAGGTATCAACTTATTCTTGAATCCCTGCAAACGACACTCACGGGCTGTGTTCCAGGACGTCCGCCCAATGGCAGGGGCCCCATTCCCAGTATTCCAGGAATTCCAGACTGTCCACCGGGAGGTACAGGAAGTTCCTCATGCCCTCCTCACCCTGCCTCCTGTCCCTTGTCCCCCCCCACCCCCACCCCAATGCTCTCTGGGGTCTGTCTCCTGTCCTCCCCGCTCTGGGGTCTGTCCCATGTCCTCCCCCCTTTGGGGTCTGTCCCTGTCCCCCTCTCTTTGAGGTCTGTCCCCTGTCCTCCCTGCTCTGGGGTCTGTCCCCTGTCCTCCCTGCTCTGGGGTCTGTCCCTGTGCCCCTCTCTCTGGGGTCTGTCCCCTGGCCCCCCTCTCTTTGGGGTCTGTCCCCTGTCTTCACCCCTATGGGGTCTGTCCCCTGGCCCCCATCTCTTTAGGGTCTGTCCCCTGTCCTCCCCATTCTGCGGTCTGTCCCTGTCCCCCTCTCTCCGGGGTCTGTCCCCTGTGCCCCTCTCTCCAGGCTCTGTCCCCTGTCCTCCCCCCTATGGGGTCTGTCCCTTGTCCTCCCCGCTCTGGGGTCTGTCCCTGTGCCCCTCTCTCTGGGGTCTGTCCCCTGGCCCCCCTCTCTTTGGGGTCTGTCCCCTGTCCTCCCCCCTATGGAGTCTGTCCCCTGGCCCCCATCTCTTTGGGGTCTGTCCCCTGTCCTCCCCATTCTGGGGTCTGTTCCTGTCCCCCTCTCTCCGGGGTCTGTCCCCTGTGCCCCTCTCTCCAGGCTCTGTCCCCTGTCCTCCCCCCTATGGGGTCTGTCCCCTGTCCTCTCCACTCTGGGGTCTGTCCCTGTCCCCCTCTGTCTGGGGTCTGTCCCTTGGCCCTCCTGTGTCTCCCAGTCACTGTCCCATATTGCTACCTTTCTTCCACACCTTTTCAGTGTGTCATCTGTCCTATTAAAGGCTCCTGCTCAGGTCACTTCTTCCGGCCGTCAACGTCCTTCATCTGCCCGTGCGGTGAGAACTTCAGTCACCCTGTGTTTGTGCTCCTGTCCTGGGTCTGGGTCCTCATCTGTTTGTGTCTTGGGCTCAGCAGAGACACTGAGAGGCTGAGAGCTGAGTCCCCTAGGAGCCTGATGACAGAGTGTGAGTATCAGTGTCCATCCTGGGGCTCGCTGTGGTTGCTGTTCTCCCATGTGTGGATCTCACACGGCGACCCCCAACCAGCCCTGCTGGGGCCAGGCTGCTGTGGTTCCCACACCCGGATGGGCTCCCCCGTTCTGGACAAAGAACAGTGAGATCAGTTTGCTTGGTTTCGAAATGGCTTCATGCAAAATATCTGAGATCCAATCATTAATTTATTGTTTTAATATTTATTTTTTACTTTTGAGAGAGACAGAGAGGGAGAGAGAGAGAGGGAGGGAGAGAGAATGAGCGGGGGAGGGGCAAAGAGAGAGGGAGACGCAGAATCCCAAGCAGGCTCCAGGCTCCAAGCGGTCAGCACAGAGCCCCACGCGGGGCTCGAACCCATGAACTGTGAGATCATGCCCTGAGCCAAAGTCAGACGTTTGACCGACTGAGCCACCCAGGCGCCCCGTTTATTTATTTGTTTGTTTGTTTGTTTGTTTGTTTATTTTCATCATTTTTTTTTAAGAGAGAGAGAGGTCGTGAGTGGGGGAGGAACAGAGAGAGAGAATTCCAAGCAGGCTCCACAGTGAGCTCAAAGCCTGCACTCATGAACCTTGAGGTTATGACTTGAGCCGAAATCAAGAGTCATACACTTAACCCATCGAGCAACGCAGGTGCCCCAGTATTTTTTATTTTTTTAGAAACCAATTAGTTTATTTAAAAAAATTTTTTTAGGGGCGCCTGGGTGGCGCAGTCGGTTAAGCGTCCGACTTCAGCCAGGTCACGATCTCGCGGTCCGTGAGTTCGAGCCCCGTGTCGGGCTCTGGGCTGATGGCTCGGAGCCTGGAGCCTGTTTCCGATTCTGTGTCTCCCTCTCTCTCTGTCCCTCCCCCGTTCATGCTCTGTCTCTCTCTGTCCCAAAAATAAATAAACGTTGAAAAAAAAAAATTTAAAAAAAATAAAAAAATAAAAAAATTTTTTTAATGTTTGTTTCTTTTTGAGAGAGACAGAGCGTGAGCGGGGGAGGGGCAGAGAGAGGGGGAGACACAGAATCCGAAGCGGGCTCCGGGCTCCGAGCTGTCAGCACAGAGCCTGATGCAGGGGCTGACCCCACGAACCTTGAGATCGTGACTGGAACCGAAGTCAGACACTCCAGCGGCTGAGTCCCCAGGCGCCCCGAGACCAGGTGCTTTAACCCCGCCTCACAGAGCATGTGGGGGCTCCAGGTATGCATATTTCAGACTCTGCAGCACAACCTTGTCTCTCCTTGTGCTCGAGACCGGTCCAACTGCAGCCACCTGCCCCAGGAATTGTCCTCCCCACCGAGGGCAGAGCCTGCCTCATCCTGTCTCCTCGCTGCCCGGATGGATGGGTGCCCACAGGTCTCTCCCTGTTGGTGTCTGTCTCCGTCTCTCTTCTCTCTGTGTGTCTCTGTCTCATCTGTATCTCTCTGTCTCTGGCACACGCTCCTACAGCTGCACAACCAGGAACAGGACTCACACCCATCCCCCACTCCTGGGTCATGATCCCGGGTCTTCAGATCCGGACAGGCTCCAGTCTTCAGGGATGGCAGCCCTCCAGCACCACCTGTGATCCAAACCCAGAACTCTGGGACTGCAAGAGTTGAGCAGAGAGGGAACAGGCTTGGGGCAGAAGCCACGAGCACCCCAGCAGTGTGGGAAGTCACCTCAGCCTGTGCTCCTGGGAAACCACAGTGATTAAACAAATCTGCAGATGAAGGACCTGAATGGAGACAGGAAACCATCCAAACCCCAGAGGAGAGAGCAGGAAAAGACCTCTCTGACCTCAGCCACAGCAATTTCTTCCTTGACACATCCCCAAAGGCAAGGGAATTAAAAGCAAAAATGAACTACTGGGACCTCATGAGGATAAAAAGCTTCTGCACTGCAAAGGAAACAATCAACAAAACTCAAAGGCAACCGACGGAATGGGAAAAGATATTTGCTAATGACCTATCGGACAAAGGGCTAGTATCCAAAATCTACAAAGAGCTCACCAAACTCCACACCCGAAAAACAAATAATCCAGTGAAGAAATGGGCACAAAACATGAATGGACACTTCTCTAAAGAAGACATCCAGATGGCCAACAGGCACATGAAAAGATGCTCCACGTCGCTCCTCATCAGGGAAATACAAATCAAATCCACACTCAGATATCACCTCACGCCAGTCAGAGTGGCCAAAATGAAGAAATCAGGAGACTATAGATGCTGGAGAGGATGTGGAGAGACGGGAACCCTCTTGCACTGCTGGTGGGAATGCAAATTGGTGCAGCCGCTCTGGAAAGCAGTGTGGAGGTTCCTCAGAAAATTAAAAATAGACCTACCCTATGACCCAGCAATAGCACTGCTAGGAATTTACCCAAGGGATACAGGAGTGCTGACGCATAGGGGCACTTGTACCCCAATGTTTATAGCAGCACTCTCAACAATAGCCAAATTATGGAAAGAACCTAAATGTCCATCAACTGATGAATGGATAAAAAAATTGTGGTTTATATACACAATTGAGTAGTACGTGGCAATGAGAAAGAACGAAATATTGCCCTTTGTAGCAACGTGGATGGAAATGGAGAGTGTTATGCTACAGAGAAAGACAGATACCATATGTTTTCACTCTTATGTGGATCCTAAGAAACTTAACAGAAGACCATGGGGGAGGGGAAGGAAAAAAAAAAAGAGAGGGAGGAAGCCAAACCATAAGAGACTCTTAAAAACTGAGAACAAACTGAGGGTTGATGGGGGGGTGGGAAGGAGGGGAGGGTAGGGGAGGGGCATTGAGGAGGGCACCTGCTGGGATGAGCCCTGGGTGTTGTATGGAAACCAATTTGACAATAAATTATATTCATAAAAGAAAAAAAAAAAGGAATCTCTAGAAACATCTTTACTGTGGGTGGAAAGGACGCTGGAGTCTGAAAACCCAGGACTTTGCACCGTGACCTTATGTGGAGACAGGGTCTGAGCAGAGGCAATCACGTGAAGTGAGGTCATTAGGTTGGACCAATTCAACAGCACTGGTGTCCCTGTAGAAAGGGAATTCGCACGCACACACACACTCAGACACACATAGAACGTCGTGTGAAGATTTGACTGAACCCACAGCAGTGCAGTTGTCTCCCCGAAGGGAGGACACCCATGACTGGAATGGCCACAAGCCAAGTTCCAAAAGCTGGGACAGACGCCTGGAGCCACCCGTTCAAAGGGGACCCAGACTTGCAACCCCAGAACAGGCCACCACTTGGGCATAAGTTCTCCGCCCTCCTAATCTGCCTAAAAGCAGGGTACACATTTCCCTTTGTGAGGTTGGCGTGGACGTCTGCACCCTGTCCTGTGCTGGGACGAGGAGAGAGACCCTTATCACACAGAGGGGCCACTGACACCGAGAGGACACTGCATAAAGGGACCTCACTAGAATAACCTGTACCTGCCATTGAGTTCCCCATTTATTTCCTAGTCACGTCCCGACAATCTATCTCTCCTTAAAGCCCAAACCCTGTTTTCTTTGTTAAAAGGATACATAAAGCCTTGAGTGTAACTACTTCTTTGAGTATCAGTTCTCATCTGTGGGGACCTCTGGGCATGTCAGTATTCATACAAATTGTGTTATTTTTTTCCTCTTAATCTATTTTTTTTTACTTTAATTCACAGGCCTCCATGACAGAACATAACAGGGCAGAAGGAAAGTCTTTCTTCTCCAATACGTCCACAAAGCGTTGAGAGGGAGTCAGGCCCTGCCGACGACTTGATGTGGGACTCCTGGCCCCCGGAACTGAGGGACGACAGACACATTTCTGATGTTTCAGCTACCTGTTTGTGTTTATTAATTTTGGCAGCCTCAGTGAAGTCACACCACTGTCCTCAAAGACTCAGATGAGACCCCTGAAGACGCTGTTTCCTCGGACAACGCTGCTGGGCCCTCCGCTTCTCTCCTCCGTCCCATCGGTGGCCCGCTGAAGTGTCCGTCCCCAGTGATCCTTCAGGATAAGTGCTTGTCAGCTTGCCTCCTGTCATTGGGCCTCTGGACTTTGCCTGCATTCACCTGGGCCCCCAGACGGCCCTCCTGTGGGCCCATCTGGAGAGCCGGCTATAGGCAAGGACAGACGTTCCCTGGCCAGCTGTCAGGCGCACGGCACACTCTCCCCACCCAGGCGGTCCAGCCCTTTTGCTCCTAACGCTGGAGACGCCTGCAGACCAGTGGCCCCAGTGTGCTGCCTGTCCCGCCGTTCTGCGTGTACTGGATGGACCTTCACATGTCAAACCTCACCGCACTGATCTCATCCCTGTGTCATCCATTCAAACACCCAGGAAATCACAGCGAGGCTCTGTGGCTCGTTCTGAGGGACCGCCGGGTGCACAGTCAGATGGTCACCCGCCTGGGTCACGTCACCTGCCTGGATCACGTCCCTCGCCTGGATCACGTCACCCACCTGGATCATGGTCACTCACCTGGAACTTAATCCCATCTCCAAAGACCCTTTTCCAAATAAGGTCCTGAACCACAGCTTCCAGAATTACTAGGTGCACACATATTTCGGGGTTGGGGTCACTGTTCAAGACAACTTGGTGTGTACTCTGCAACTTGTGAAAGGATTTACGGTTTATGTAATCTTTTGGAACTTACTTTTCCCTTGAAGTTGCCTTCCTAAGATTCATCCTTTTTTTTTTTTTTAAGTTTATTTATTTATTTTGAGAGAGAGAGAGAGCAAGGAGGGGAGGGGCAGAGAGAGAGGGAGGTAGAGAGAATCCCAAGCAGACTCCACACTGGCAGCACAGAGCTCGACGAAGGGCTTGATCGCATGAACTGTGAGATCATGACCTGACTCGAAATCGAGAGTCAGATGCTTAACCAGCCGAGCCCCCCAGGTGCCCCCTCAGATTCGTCCTTATTGTGAGGCATCAGCAGGGCATTCGCTCTGGCTGGGGTACACTCGCCATGCGACCCGCCTGCCAGGTCTCCACGTTACCAAAAAAAAAAAAAAAAAAAAAAAAAAATTCCTGGGCTCTCGGGTAGCTAAGTCTGTCAAGTGACTGACTCTTCATTTCAGCAGCTCAGGTCATGATGTCATGGTTCGTGAGGTCGAGCCCCGCATCAGGCTCTGCACTGGCAGCATGGAATCTGCTTGGGATTATCTCTCTGCCCTTTCCCCGCTTGTGCACGAAACCCCCCTCAAAATACATAAATAAACTTAAAACACAACTGATTAAAAAAAAATTCTCCACTCAATGTACAAAATATAGAGATCCATATTTTCTTCATTTTTGGATTATATATATATATTTCTGTATTGTACGTGTGTGTATATATAATATACAATGTACGTGTATACTATATATATATTTCTGCATTGTATGTGTCTATTTACAATACACAATGCATGCATGCATATATATATGTTTCTGTATTGCACATGTGTGTATATACAATGCATGTATACATATATATATATTTCTGTATTGTACGTGTGTGTATATACAATAAACAATGCATGTATATATATATATATTTCTATGTTGTACGTGTCTGTATGTACAATATACAATGTATGTATACATACATATATTTCTGAATTATATGTGTGTGTATATACAAAATACAATGCAGGTATATATATATTTCTGTATTGTACATGTGTGTATATACAATATACAATGCATGTATACATACATATATTTCTGCATTGTACGTGTGTATATATACAATATACAATGCATGTATATATATATATTTCTGTATTGTACGTGTGTGTATATACAATATACAATGCATGTATATATATATATTTCTGTATTGTACGTGTGTATATACAAAATACAATGCATGTATATATATATTTCTGTATTGTACATGTGTGTATATACAATATACAATGCATGTATACATATATATGTTTCTGTATTGTACATGTGTGTATATACAATATACAATGCATGTATATATATATATTTCTGTATTGTACGTGTGTATATACAATATACAATGCATGTATACATACATATATTTCTGTATTGTACGTGTGTGTATATACAATATACAATGCATGTATATATATATATTTCTGTATTGTACGTGTGTATATAAAAAATACAATGCATGTATATATATATTTCTGTATTGTACATGTGTGTATATACAATATACAATGCATGTATACATATATATGTTTCTGTATTGTACGCGTGTGTATATACAATATACAATGCATGTATACATACATATATTTCTGTATTGTACGGGTGTGTATATACAATATACAATGCATGTATATATATATATATATATTTCTGTATTGTACGTGTGTATATACAATATACAATGCATGTATACATACATATATATATATACACATATATATTTCTGTATCGTACGTGTGTATACCCAATCTCTACATTGTCGGCACTTAATTCCTGTGGAGCTGATTTCTCCAAAGAGGGAGCTGGAGAAGTCCACTTTGATCCTCCTTTTTATGAATAATATGCTGCCTCTCCCTCCCCCTGTTATACAATTAACACCTTTATTGTTTGTAGCAGTTTTAGGTTTGAAGAAAAATTGGACAGGAAGCCCACAGAGTTCCTGTGACGTCCCCAACCGTCCCAGTGACGTCCCAACCACACCCTTCTCAGTCCGGGGATCCCAAACGTCACAATCCGGCAGAGCCTTTGTTACACCCTATAAGGTGATGTTGCTACAATGTTATTAACTGGACTCCACCCAGTGTAGGCGGGCTCATCCTGGTGGGTTTACACACATTTACAAGGATGGGACTCTGCCACCACAGGACAGAGCAGAGCAGGGTCTCGGTTCTGCCTCCCCTCTGCCTCCCACCCTGGCCCCGCCATGACAGCTCTGTCCCTTCCATGGTCATTTGTGCATTTGACAGTGGGTCATGTCGCTGGGGCCACACGGGGGGGGGGGGGGAGCAGCCTTCCAGAGTAGTTTCCTCCTATTCTGTTTCCACTTGAAATTTTATTTTCATTCCTCACCGCTCAGAGAATGTTAGATACTCTCTTTTTCCTGCAGACTTTTATGCCTAAAAGTCTTTTATTGGTCATGCCAGCATCCCCATGCTTACAAATGGTTAAAAATTTCTTGTATGTATTACAACCATAAAGCTCTAAGAGCTACCTTTTCCCCTGAATTAGCATCATAATTATGAGTAGTTGCAACATGTTAACATAGTAGTAAATATGTTTTGGTATGTCATATACTGTTTATACCAGTAGATAAAATGTATCTGAACTGCATCTTTGTATAGAACGAATGAAACGCGCCCTTTCTTCCCACATGTATATGAAGGACGACCACAATTTATTGCTAGAAATAGAAAAGGTGTGGGGGCACCTGGCCAGCTCAGTCACAGGAGCATGTGACTCCTGATCTCAAGTATGTGAGTTCAAGCCCCACGTGGGGGTATAGATTTCTTCAATGAATAAATAAAACTTAAAAAAAAAAAACATGGGGTGCCTAGGTGGCTCAGTCGCTTGAGTATCTGACTCTTTTTTTTTTTTGTCTGCCTCACTTTATTCTTTTTTCTTTTTCAATATATGAAATTTATTGTCAGATTGGTTTCCATACAACACCCAGTGCTCATCCCAAAAGGTGCCCTCCTCAATACCCATCACCCACCCTCCCCAAGTATCTGACTCTTGATTTCAGGTCAGGTCACGATCCCGGGGTTGTGGGATCGAGTCCCGCACCGGGTTCCATGCTCAGTGTGCATGCAGCCTGCTTGGGATTCTCTCTTTCCCTCTGTCCCTCCCTCGCTCTCTCTTTTCAAAAAAAAAAAAAAAACACAACAAAAAACAAAAAAAACCTTGAAAAAAACAGAAAAGATTCAATAATAGATATATTCATACTTTTTATTTATTTAAAGTTTATTTATTTTGAGACAGAGAGACAGACAGACCCAGAGGGCGCAGGGGAGGGGCAGAGACCGAAGGAGAGAGAATCCCAAGCAGACCATGCGATGCCAGCATGGACGCCGGGCTGGATCTCAGGAACCATAACCGTGGGACCATGACCTGAGCTGAAATCAAGTCCACGGCGGCCGGCTCGTGCCTCCCCAGTTTCTACTTTTAGCCTTTAGCATTGAGCCCTGTGTTTACAGGAGAGAAGTTTTGTTACAAAAGTATCAGTTACTCTTTCAAGTCCGCCCTACTGACAAGCCCAAGTGTTACGCAAAAGGTTGGGTAATCAGTCCGCTGAGTGATCTGCTTCTCTGCCAGTTGTGTTGAAAGTAAACAATGGCAAACGTTCAAAAGGATGTGGGATTCACTCAGGAGAAGGGTCCCCTTTCCCAGGGTCTGGGAAGCCGGCCAGCGGGCTTCCTCAGTGCTTAGCAACTGAGAAGCTGGATTTTGCCAGCCAGTCTAGGACCTAGACATTCTTTTGTGTGTGTGATCTTTAAAAATAATCTCTACACCCACGGTGGGGCTCGAGCTCCCAACCCTGAGATGGAGTCACCAGCCAGGAGCCCCTAGAAATGCTTGTGTCCTGATGTGTTCAAAAGACTCGGGAGATTGGGGTACGGTTATTCTGCCTTTGCTCCTGTGGTATTTTACTTTAATGAAGGCTCCTACTGGTGAGATCTGAGATCCACGTGTCTGGGTCATTCTGCTTCTGGAAAATCGGTGTATCCGCCCCTCCCTCCCAGCCCCTGCAACCAGCCCGGTCAGGCCCCCTGACAGCCACAGGCCCGCTTCAGTTTTCGCTGCAAGAAAAGTGTGTGCTATTGTGGCAAAGGCAAGCTCACGGCACCAAGAGAGGCGACCTTCAGGGCAGTTTCTAGAAGCCCGCCGGCGAGATCCAAAGGGGAGAAAACGAGTGTCAGAATAACTCTCTGCATGTGCAGTGCTGCGTCACTACCTGAAACTCCTTTAACGGCAACTTCCGAGCACACTTCAAGCCCGCGGCTTGATACGTGTTGAAATGTGCGCACACCGGACAACGGTTCCTGCCATCAAGATAAGGACCTACCCCTCATCCGGAGACAAGCCTCTGGCCCCTGCCCTCGCTCATCTGCAGACAACTGCTTTCTCCCACACACATGCCTGCGCATCTGGTAAATGCATATCACTTACCAGTGTGTCTGGAGCTGGGCTTTTCAGAGTCCGGGATAAGTGATAAGAACACGTAACAATTACAAACGTTTTCACCGGGTTTATCATAGCCTTTAACGCAACCGAAGCTGTGCCCTGGGGGTGAGGGCGGGGACGGCCTGGAGCAGCAGACAGAATATTCTGTATTTACCAGGAAACGTGCCTACACCGTGTTAATAGGAAAAGCAGGAACACTTTGCAAGATTCTGTGAGGGTCAGCTACACCCGGATCGGCATTTTAGGGCAGGAGTAGGTCCGAGAAGCTCTGCCCCAACAAAGCCGGTCTGTCGGCCAGGGGCACAGCAAGCTCACCGTCACTCTGACACTCCCTGCAGCCCCTTGGGTGTGACCGTTGACAGCCCGTTTCCCTCCCGACCCTCTCGAGGCTCCTTCCGTCCAGCTCGGGAAGCACACGAAGATGAGCGGTGTGGGAAGCCGAACAGAATCGCTGTGTTTAAGGCTGTGAAATGCTGCACGGCTAAGACACACTTCGGACGTGCTGCTCACGTGGGCTCTCGCCCGGACACAGTGATTCCTGGCATTGCCGGAGGGCGGACGCCGTCTTGGGTCCCACGCACAGCTGAGTTCATGATGAACCGTGAACACCACCACCTGCTCTCGTTTTTGTTTTAATGTTTATTTATTTTTGAGAGAGAGAGACAGACAGTGTGCCCGAGGGGGCAGGGCAAGAGCGAAAAGGGGACGCAGGGTCCCAAGCAGGCTCTGCGCTGACAGCCGTGAGCCTGCTGCAGGGCTCAAACCCACAAACCACGAGATCGCTGAGCCCCCCACGTGTCTCTCTGCTCTAACCCTTAACAGAAACTGGCCCAGGCTGGGTAAGGCAGGAAACCTTTTCTTATGGACTGAATTGTGTCCCCTGAATGTCCATATGTTCAAGTCATCAGCCCCAGGACCCCAGAAGGTCCTTGAAAGAGATAACTTAGCTTAAATAGTCAGTAGGGGGTCCCCAACCCAACATGACTTGGGTGCTTCCTTCTGAATAATTCACGATGATCACACTTTCTGCCTCGTGGAGAAAAGATGAATTATTTCTCTTACTAATTATAAGGGAGCAGGAACACACGGAAGGAAACAATTACAGTAAACGTAAAGAGAGAGAGTATCGAGAAGAACAGAGAAGGGTTAATCCACCAAATCGGGTGCTCACGACATCCAACCTCTCGGCTGGGGAAGCCCCACAGTGAACAGCCAGCTGGAGTCCCGATTCGGCGTCCTGGCAGCCTGTCCCCCCTCGGATGAGGCCTCCCACTACCTCTTGCCGCCAGGGCAACACATGCACCCGGCTTGTGTGACCCACGGTTAGTCATTAAGTCGGCCTCGGTGCGGTCCCTAGCGAGCTGGTTTTTCTGTCTCTCGAATGATACTCACAATCTTAGGGACGGGCGTCTGCACAGTCCTCTCCCCTCCCTGATCCATCCCAGGGGGCCAGCCTGGTCTGGCTCAAGGAGGAACGTGAGTCGCTTTAATGCCTCTTGGTGTCAGGAACAGAAGGGCCGTTCTGATCGTGAGGCCAGAGACGGAGCACAAGCCAGCTAAGCCCCCGTGAGGGTGTGTGGGCGGCTCGGGGCAGAAATGCATAACAGGTCACACAAACAAGTTCTACACAGAGCATCCTTATAAGCAGATCAGGACACAGACACGCGCAGAGGGCCAGCCACGTGAGGACACAGGGAGAAGACGGGGTCTGCTTGGCCACTCGGCGTGTGGGGCTTTGTTATAGTGCAGCCCGAGCAGAGACATCTTGCATTTATGGCATCTTGAGGACTTCAAGTCTGTAGGGAAGAGGGCTGCATGGGGGGTTTGCTCTGCAAATCAGCTGCCAGGCAGGCCACTTTCAGGAGCACCCAAGAATCGGAGGGTCTGCGCAGGGATTCCCTCCAAACCACTACCCTCTCCTGTGCCTTGGACAGAGGACACGGGAGTCCCAGGTTCTCTACATGGAATTGTAGATTCTGGGTCCACACCAAAGTTGGGTGTTCTGCTCGTGAACCACGCTGGTGCCCTGAGCTGCCAGGCATCCTGGGGTAGAGCCCTGTGCTCGAGAGCCCTGTCGAGCTCACCTTTCCTGGGGAAGGACCAGCACACAATTCTGGGCAACAATCTAACTTTGATCTACTGATGAACACACATGATTTCTGAACGGCTTTAAGATGTGCTTAATTTTGCAGGCATGTAACCACGGTGTGATTCTAGGAACGGTTGTTCTCATTTTTATTCAGAACCTTATTGAGAACATTTTGGAAAATCATGTCTCCAGTGATTACGTGGCTCGGAGGTTTTGAATTGCCAGTGAATGCACCAGGATTGCTGTAACCATGGTGATTTAGATTGTATACAGACATGCCCATTTGTCCTTGTTTAAAAGTATCATGAAGGTTGATGGGGCACCTGGGTGGCTCAGTCGGTTGAGCATCTGACTCTTGGTTTCGGCTCAGGTTAGGGTCTCTCAGTTCCTGGGATCAAGTCCCGACTTGGGCTCTGCACTGACAGCATAGAGTCTGCTTGGGGTTCTCTCTCTCTCTGCCCCTTCCCGGCTCGTAGGCTCACTCTCTCTCAAATAAACATAAAAAAAATGTTGAATCGAGTTGAATCCTATCTCTTTTCTTAAGTTTAAGCATGTGATTGATTACTGGTTATGTCTTTAGTGTAGCGGAGGGCAAGCTCTGACATACTAAATTACAGGTTATTTTATTAAAATGTATTTACCTTTCATTCTCCTTTATAGTATAATTATAGCTACATAATAGACACACATTATAAGGGAGTTACACATGCAGAGACACTATGTTACCTCTACATTTGATTTCAGAAAGGGAGGGGAGGGTTACAAAATATTTGATACAAAGGGGGTGCGAATCTGTTGACAGACTCACAATGAGACACCGCCTCACTCCCACCGAGGAATCGAAACACAGGCAATAACCAGGTGCGAAATGGAACCTCCAAACAAGGCTGGTGGGGAAGCAAAATGGTATAGCCATCTTGGAAAACCGTCTGGAAGTCCCTCCAGATGCCAAGCAGGGAGCCACCCCGTGGACCAGCGATTCCAGTCTCCCATACGTGCCCCGCTTGTTCACAGCACCACGGTTCACGAGCACCAGTGAAAACCGCCCACATGACCATCAACGAGTGAATGGATAACAAACAGAATGTGGTGTCTGCACACTGGAATATCACTCAGCCACAAACGGGAGTGAAGCGTTGACACCTGGTGCCACGTGGATGGACCTTGAAAGTGTGCTTGGTGAGACAAGCCAGATGAGGACACCAGATGGAGACCCTTCCCATGGAGGAAGTCACGTGGTTCCCTTTACACAAAATGTCCAGATCAGGAAAATCTAGAGCGACAGTGGAAACCAGCGGGTGCCGAGGGCCGGGGGAAGGAGGTATGGGAGGACGCTGTTTAATGGGCCCAGGTCTCCTTCTGGGGTGAAGGCGATGTTCTAAAACGGACCCTGGGGATGGTGGTTGCGACTCTACCGATGTTGTGACCACACTGACAACCACTGTCTTGTACCCTGGGTGGTCTGCATGTGTGTGAATGCATCTCAATAAAGCTGTTTGCAAGACGAGAATCTGGTGGGTAGAGAAGCACGGCCTCAGGTGGTCCTAGGAATTCTAGCTCCTGTGCCAGAATTGGGTTTGGCCGCCATCTTGGCGTGGAGACATTCTGCGGGGACCCCCACGGGAAGGGTTTCCACGGAGAAATTAAGATTCACAGGAGGTTCGGACTTTGCTATGCTACAACATGAGGCTGCTAATATAGATTATCACACGGATGTATGATCACATAAATATATATAAATATCAATGTATTAATACGTTGGCCAACACAGACACTGGTTTAGAAATATTGTATCGTGTGAAAGAAAAAAGGTTCACAGGAGGAAACAGACTGAACAAGCATCAGTGTTGTCCACGGTGTGTGATGCCTGGAGCTGCAGCAGCCACTTAGGGACCCTGAGGAGACTAGGCTGGAATAAAGCTCCACTGACCGAAGAAGGAAGACGAAAGACGGAAGGAGCCTGAGCCTTCCGTACTGTTATCCAGAGGACAGGCTAACAGCTCGCCTTTCACACCTGCCGCGTCTCTGTACAGAGAGCCAGGAAAGTCCCATCTTTTGTCACTGGCAGCCCCAAAGTAAGGCCCATGTCATTTGAGAGGATGTGTACGCCTGGAAAAGGAGACTCGGAGGTGAGCCCCCTGGACGACTCCACTGTTCATCACGGAGCAGGTGCCTGGCGGGGGGGGGGGGGGGGGGGGGCGGGGGGGGGGAATGGGCCACAGAGCCGCCTCAGGAGCTGGTGTTGTCCCACCAGCCCCCGCCCCCTGCCCCTCACCCCACTTGCCCCTGACGCCCGCTCAGTCCCCACCCCACCCCCCACCTGCCCCTGACGCCTGCTCAGTCCCCCACCCCCACCTGGTCCCCACCCCCACCTGGTCCCTGACACCCCCCCCCTCAGTCCCCCACCCCCACCTGGTCCCTGACCCCCCCCCCCCCCCCCCCCCCCCCCCCCCCCCCCCCCCCGCTCAGTCCCCCACCCCCACCTGGTCCCTGATATCGCCCCCATCAGGGCTCAGCCTCACCCCGCCCCCCACCTCCCCAAAGTTGCCCCCCTCCTTCCCCCCCCCCCCCCACCGCCCCCAGGCTGTCCTGCCCGGGCCTCCAGGTGTGGTCTTTGTTCCCCCAGGAAGCTAACCCAGCCGGGGACTGCTCCCTACCCAGATCAGAGTCAGAAACTCTTGTAACCGGCGGAGGAGCTGTGCTGACACTGTTTGCAACCGAACCCTGTGGTTCGGCCAAGACATCCGCGTTCCTCCTGGGCTCCGGGAGACCACCGGGGTGTGTGTGTGTGTGGGGGGGGCCAAGCGGCGTGCCCAAGTGACCAGCCCCCAGCCCAGGTTCCGCGTCTCTGAGGGGGGGAAGCCCACCTGTTTTCACCCCTTCCTTGCGGGGGGAGGGGCAGGCTCTGCGAGACCCCCGGGGAAGGAGGGAGCATTAGGGCACCAGCACCCGGATTCCTCCCGGTCCCAAAGTCGGATCCGGCCACGCGTCCGCGGCGCGCACTGACTCACGCATGCAGCCCTCTACCGAGTCCTGGGATCCTGCCAGCACGGCTCCGCCGGGGGTGGGGGGGGAGGGGGGGTGTTGTGTGACCTCGGGGACCCCCGCACGCCTCCCCTCTCTCTGCTAGATGCAGGAACCACTTCCCCTTGCCGTCTGGGGAGCATTTCCAGTGTTTGAAGGCTGAGCCCCTGTCTCGATGCCCCCACCCAGAACATGCAAACCATCCAGAACTGGTTGGTCCCCAGGCCTGGAATTCTTCCCTTCCCCATGTCCTAAGGAAGGAACTGGAAGTTTCCACAGCAGAGGTCTCAGCAGTCGGCTCCGCTCTCCCCACGCGGTCACGTCTGCCATGGAAAACACGCTTGTGAGCTCTCCTGGCCCCCTCTGCCCGCTGTGTGGACGGCCCTTCCCACGTGCCGGCCGCAGGCCCCGCTGGAGGGCACTGGGTTCCAGGGCTGGTCCACGCAACGCCCCCACGGGGTGGCTGAGGCCTCACAAAGACACACACTGAGCCACGGCTCCTGCCGGACGTGCTGCTAGCTGGAGCCTGAGAGCTAAAACGGGGAGAAGAGACGGGGCTTTGGGCCCCCTGGCCCGTGTCCTGGCGTCGCTGTTCACGGACACACGGTTCCTCGTCGTCTCTTCCCACACGGGACGTCCCCCATCCTGTGCTTCGCCCTGGCCACGCCCCAGGCGTCAGGGATGCCATAGGCTGCGAAGGAGGCCTAGCGTGGTGGAGGCCCGGCTGGTCGCCCCGCTCCCAGGAGCCCAGACACAGCGCACGAGGGGGGCCGCGCAGTGAGATCCTGAGGGTTCCAGGTCCCGGACGCTCACGCCAGCAAAATCTGCCACTGCTCACTGGAGTCTCACCCAGTGCGAGACCCGGCACCCACACTGCAGCCTGAGGCCTGCAGGAGACGCCCGCTGCGGTTCCTGAAAAGTCTGCTCAGCACTCGTTTCGGCCCTGTGCTCAGCAAGGGACAGTTGCCAATGCCCGCCATCACGGCCCCACGCCCAGGCTGGGAGACACTAAGAACCCGTACACAGCACACAGCAGGGCCTTGGTGCAGTTCGCACCTGGGGGTTGGGGGCTGGCGGGAGTGGGCCTAGCCCTCTGCGCCCCTCCCCACCCCCTCTGACTGCCCCTTGGCAAAACCTGACTGTCAGGACTTACTTTGCAAACACCTTCCCTTGGGGCATCTGGGTGGCTCTGTTGGTTACCCACTTTGGCTGAGGTCATGATCTTGCCGCTCGTGGAGTCAAGCCCAGGGTCAGGCTCTCTGCTGTCACCACAGGGCCTGCTTTGGATCTTCTGTCCCCTCTCTCTGTCCCTCCTGGGCTTGCGCTCTCTCCCTCTCAAAATAAATAAACATAAAAAAAAAGAAAAAAAAGAAAAAGAAAAAAGCCTTCCTTCAATGGGATTGGGTGTCCAATCCTACCATTGGGGTCGCCCTGCAGCAGGTTCTGTATTTCCCATCACCAGAAGCTGCTCTGGGGCACGACTCCGGGAGGCCCCACTGGGCCCCCGCAAGGCCCCCAGCTGCTCCTGGATGAGTCCGCCACGGCCGTGGTGCAGAGGGCTTTGCGCTGTGTGGCTTTCCTCCTCCCGCAGGTGCACAGACCTATGCTGCATAGAGAGGGGCCGCTCTGGGCTGCCGTGCCTGCTGCCCCCAGGGGCTCCGGGACGAGTGACTCTCCCCACCACCCCTCCTCCCCTCTTCCTTACTCCTCGTGAGGACCGGGTCTTCTCGAAGCGCCCTCTGACTCACCAGCTGGTTGAAATGATTCAGAAAACGAACCAGAGAAGCCTCTCCACTCTGTCCTGATGCCCCACACCTGTTCCTGGCTGGGGCAGGAAGGCCCATTTCTCCGCCTGCGACCCCTGATCGGCCTACCGGGGCGGTGAGAATTGGAGAATTGGCCTATGGGGCAGCCTCCCCCAGCCGAGACAGCCTTCCTGGGAGTGGGGCACAGGTGTCCCTGCAAAAGAGGTTTGTATAAATACCCCCTTCAAAGTAATGGCACCTGTAGGCACGCCTGATCTGGCCGGTGGCTTCAGGGCTGGGCTGCTGGGAGAGAACAAGGGGTCACGGCCTGGCAGTTTGCCTGGTCTGAGTGGCCTTTGCTGGAATCTTCTATCAAATTGCTGGGTTGCAGCCTGCCAAAGGAAGAGACTGTGTGGCACGACCCACTGTGTGAAATTCACACCAGGTAGAGGTGAGGAAGCAGGAAAATAAGGCACTGGGGTGAGGACGGAGGGGCCTACTCGGGTAAATCAAAAGCTTGCAGAAGAGCGTGTGCAAGAAACCAGGCCCCGTGGCCTCAAGGTGCCAAACTAGGCTGGTTTGCTTGTGTTTACTGGTTTGGTTTTGTGTGACTTTTTGGTTACGTGTTTCCCCATATTTAAGGTTGTTGCACGTAATCTGTGTGGTGTGGCCTGTGGAGTGGGGAGCTGTGGCTGGGCAGATGGCCCCTGGTGGGGCCCAGCAGCTTTCCGGTGGGGACGCTCCCTACATGGGTGCCTGCTGGCCTCACATGAGGAAGTCCCCTCCCTCACGCCGTTTGTCCACCTCCAATCAGCTTCTGACAGCATGGCAGGTGTCCCAATGGGGTTTTTGTCACTGTGACGACCGGACTCTCGGTTACCACTGAGAACGGGGGCATGGAAGGTGTTGAACCAGGAGATTGTCTGCGATGCTTCTGACCCCACACGTACAGGGCGCCAAAACCTTGGGAGGTCAGTAGGCAGTCTGCACACTTAGGGGCTCAGGGCTCCAGACTTGACCCTTCCGCAGTCTGGTGTCCAGCCCCTGCTGTGGGACCTGTGGGGACCCACTGCTGACTCTGCGGGTTCCACAGTCCATCTGCCTTTTAGGGGACCCATGCCCCCGGGAGCCTACAGAGCAGGGGCCTTGTGTGTGAGTTTCCCTGCAGCTTACTGTAACAATGTCCACAAGCTGGTGTTGAAAACAACAGAAAGCTAACCTCTCTCAGCTCTGGGGCCGGAAGTCTGAGATCCAGGTGGAGCAGGGCCGTTCTCCCTCTGGCGGCTCCAGAGGGTGGGGGTAGGGGTCCTTCCAGCTTCTCCAGCTTCTGGTGGTTGCTGGCAGTCCTTGGCTTATAGACCTCACTCCAGTCTCTGGCCCTGTCATCCCATCGGCTTTGTCCCCGGAGGTTCTCTTTTCCCTTTTCCCCTTTCCCCTTCTTACAAAGCACACCTGTCACTGAATTAGGGCCCACCCTACTCCAGTGGGACCTCAGCTTGGTCACATCTGCAAGGACCCTAACCCAAATGAGGACATGTTCACAGGTACTGGGGGTTAGGATGTGAGCATGTCTTTTGGGGGGAATACAATTCAACCCCACACAGGGTCTGTGAAGTCCTTGGCATGCGTTCGCAAAGGTATGGTGCAGAATTTACTCTGAGAGTTGCTGTTAGGACACCATGGTCTCTGACTCTACATTGTACCTTCTCTCTGCAATCTCCTGGCAAGTTCTCCTGGTTACTAAGGACAGTTCACAGTCACTCCTGAAGCCAGGTGACTTCCCACGAGGCCACTTCACAGCCTCAGCGAAACCCTCCTCGACTTGAGCTCGTGAGCTGCAGAATCCGGGGCGGACTTGCCTTTCGTCCTTTGGGAGGCGGGCTGTGGGCTGACGCAACGGTATGTTCAAGGTGTCCCATGCGGCCACAATCTGAGGGACGGCCATGTTTTTAACATTCTAGTCGTAGCGTGCACGTGGGAACGACGCAGGGGGCGGGAAGATGTCTTAGGCCATAAACTGTAGAATTGTAGAGCCAGGAGTGGCCTCAGGGAGTGTCCACTTGAACTGTATGCAAGTTCTTTCTGATCAAGGACCTGTATGCTGTGCTTTTTTTCCACCAGGGACCCTGTATTTTGAAGTATTGTGAATTTATTAAAGTTTTTAATTCAAGTTTCCATATTCATTAGTGAAGAACAAAGCTAACCTGCCTTAAAAACTTTTAAAAAATGTTTATTTTTGAGGCAGAGAGAGAGAGACAGAGCCCAAGTGGGGGAGGGGCAGAGGGAGAGGGAGACACAGAATCGGAAGCCGGCTCCAGGTCCCAAGCTGTATGCAGAGAACTCCGTGCTGGGCTCAAACTCATGAACTGTGACATCGTGACCTGAGCCGAGGTCAGATGCTTAACTGATTGCGCCACGCAGGCACCCCCCCAAAATTATTTTTAATTGTAGTAAAGAACGCAGAATACAAAAATTATCCTCTGAACAATTTTTCAGCCTACGGTTCAGGAGTGAGTAACTGTATTCCATTTTGTGTAATGGATCTCTAGGACTTTTTTCTTCTCGCAAAACTGAAACTCTGTGACTGTTCAACAACTACCCCCCCCCCCCCAAGCGCCTGGGGCCCACCCTTCTACTCTCCTTCCCGTGAATTCCATATAAATGGCGTCATGGTGTTTGTCCTTTTGTGACTCCCTTCATTCACTCATCATGTCCTCAAGGGTCGTCCATGTTGTAACATGACAGGATTTCTTTTTTTAATTTTATTTTTTTTAATTTACATCCAAATTAGACTACAGTGCAACAATGATTTCAGGAGTAGATTCCTTACCCATTTAGCCCATCCCCCCCTCCCACAACCCCTCCAGTAACCCTCAGTTTATTCTCTGTATTTATGAGCCTCTTCTGTTTTGTCCCTCTCCCCGTTTTTATATTTGTTTCCCTTCCCTTAAGTTCATCTGTTTTGTCTCAAAGTCCTCATATGAGTGAAGTCATAGGATTTTTGTCTTTCTCTAATTTCACTTAGCATAATACCCTCCGGTTCCATCCACGTAGTTGCAAACGGCAAGATTTATTTTTATTATTATTTTTTTTTTGATTGCCGGTGATACTCCATTGTAAATATGTACCACATCTTCTTTATCCATTCATCCGTCGACGGACATTTGGGCTCTTTCCATACTTTGGCTATTGTGGATAGTGCTGCTATAAACAGGGGGTGCACGTGTCCCTTTGAAAGAGCACACCTGTATCCCGTAGATAATTGCCTAGTAGTGCAATTGCTGGGTCGTAGGGTAGTTCTATTTTTAGTTTTTGGAGGAACCTCCATACCGTTTTCCAGAGAGGCTGCACCAGCTTGCGTTCCCATGGATTTCTTTCTTTTTTGTGACTGAATAATACTTCATTGTATATGCCACATCTTCTGTGCCCATCTTCCCAGAGACGTCTTGTTGCATCCACACGACTCCTGAAACAGAATGCTACGGGCACCAGTGACAGTCACAACAAAGTTTATTGCAATGAGAGGCAAGGCAAACCGACAGATCGGGACCGACACTCTTCACCAGAGTGTGATCTCGAACGGCTGGGGTACAGAGTTTTTATAGCCGACCACATTGTCTTATCACCTGGGAGCAGAACAAAGGAATAGTTCCCAGGTGGAAACAGTTCAAACAAGCCCTTGCCCCAATCCAATCAAACACTAATCCATCCCTTGATTGATAGGATAAGGCTGTTGTCTCTTAACCTATAGTGTTAAAGCTGTTATTTCTTAAGGCTACGGGTTAGCCCTACACTACAATTTAACCCTTACAATCTGGGCTGTTTCCACCTCTCGGCTGTTGTGAATGATGTTGCCTTGAGCACAGACATCCAAATATCTAAGATCCTCCTTTCAATTCTTTTGGCTATGTGCACAGAAGTGAGATCGCTGGGTCAAAGGGTAGTTCTATGTTTAGTTTATCAAGGAACCTCCATACTGTTTTCCATGGTGGCTGCACCATTTTTCATTCCCACCCACAGTGCATGAGGGTTTCGATTTCTCCACATCCTCATCAATGCTTCTTGTTTTCTGTGTTGATAGTGGCCTTCCTAGTGGGCGTGAGGTGGTATCTCCTTGTGCTTCCCATGTGTGTTTAATGACCAGAGATGCTGAGCATCTTTTCGTATGTCTGTTGGCCATCCTTGTGCAGTCTTGGAGAAATGTCTGTTCAGGTCTACCTATTAAGTAGCTCACTCGCTTTTATTGTAGGAGTTCTTTGTATATTCTGAATACCAACCCTTATCAGAAGTAGGATTTGGGATTAGTTTTTACTCCAGGTCTCCTTTTCACTTCTGCAGAAGCTTTTAAGTTGGTAGTCCCATTTGTGTATTTTTGCTTTCGTTGCGTGTGCTTATGTGGCCTTTGAATAACTTGAGACAAAGAGCAGGTGTTCTTGCACCAGTCCATCAAGTTCCTCCCAGAGCAAAGGCACAGACATATTAGTGAGCAGAGAATGTCTCCGAAGCAAGCATAAACATAAGACTTCTGTCGAGAAGTTTCAATGTTTGGACACAATGACAGACTTTCCAAAAGGCAACAATATGGTACAAAGAATTCCTATATAATGTGCATTCACAGTGCCCAAATGTTAGCGTTTACGTGGGCTGCGTCCAGGATCCGAGCAAAGAGGACGGAACACACTTTCTGTGGGAATTAGTTTCCTATGGTTGCGGTCACAAACGAAATCAGCTGGTTGGCTTACAACTACCGAAGTCCACCCTCCTCCAGTTCTGGAGACCAGAAGGCTGAGATCCAGGAGGGGCAGGACCACACTCCCCCCAGAGGCTCCAGAGGAGGGTCCTTCCTGCCTCTTGCAGCTTCTGTGGCTCCTGGGCTCGTGGCCGTGTCCCTTCCAACGCTACCTCTGTCGTCACGTGGCTTCTCGGGAGTATGTCCCCTCCTCTGTATCCGTGTCTCCTCCTCTCTCTTCTAAGGACACCTGTCACTGGACTTAGAGCCACCCTGACCCAGGATAGTGTCAGCTCAAAATCCTTCACTGCAAAGAACCCTTTCCCAAATAAGGTCCTGTTCACATGTTCTTGGAGAAACCCTTCTGGAGGTCACCGTTCAGTCCACTATCTGTGTTAAGATAATTCTTTCATCCTGGATGCATCAGGTCTTCTATGGACTGGTGTTGACAGCAGTATTATTGGGGTGTGGGTATAGGGACACTGAAAAATCTCTGATGGAAGGAACCCAAGTCCTGGCTCCATCACAAGGCGGGCTCTTCGACCATGAGAACAGTTACCCCATCCTTTTCATGGGTGCCGAGTGCAGAATTAGTCACCTTGTAACGCTGGTTCTTACGGGATTTTATGATTAATAACCTCATGTAGCCAATAATTGCAGGTTTGGAGTAATTGATCGCTGGAACATAATGACAGCACAGTCACTGTAGGCTCTGCAAGACTGAAATAGGAATGCTGTTAATGGGGAAGGCTTGGGCAATTCAGAAAGTTGGTTGCCAAGGGAACCGAGCAGGTTTGTCAGGGTTGTCAAGGAAACTTCTCCTCCACGGGGAAGGCGGAGGTGGGCGGGACCTGAACTGAGGGATTAGCCTTTCAAAGGGGCCCCGGCTTTCAAGTCCCATTTACCTGAGTGAGGCTCTCTGAGTACCCTTCTAGTGTGGGCTGTGGCTTGGGGAAGTGAGTTCCATTAAGCCTTATTTTTTTTGTCACAATCGTGGAGGGGTTTGCAAAGCACCTTTGTGTTTAGGGCAACAGATGTTACCACAGCAGAGCGTCCCAACACATCAGAGATGAAAGATTCAGGCCATGTCTTCCTCATGTGAATCTCAGGCCAGTCAAGCCCTGTCCGTGTGGTTTCTCCCTCCTCCTTCTGGATGGAGGGTTCCCACCAGTCGTGGGTGGGGCTGTTTGGGTGACCGTGCAGGAGCCAGACCCCTTGTCCTAAGACCCTCACGGATCCGACTACATCCCCTTGGGAACACCCAGGGACGTGGAGTCCACACTCCAAGGTGGGGATAGGCTGGGAAGCGCAGTGCAGACATGAGCAGGAAAAAGGTAGGAAGACGGCTTCTGGCAAGGAGCCTCTGCCACAGTGGGGTCGCCAGGCTCCTGGTTCACAGTCTCTGGGTCCGTATACTATGTGAATTACACGTTACTATGGACTCTGCTGTTTCCTTGTTTTGGAAGCCCCATAGGAGGTGGCTCACATCGCTTGTTAAGCTATGGACGCAGTCACAGCAAAGTTCTGTGGTTCAGTCTGGAGGTGCCGATGTAGGCGCAGAAAATTGGCAAGAACGAAACCACCTTGTGGGAATGTGGATAGGGTGCATTGAACCTGAATGTGGTTGTGTTATGCCTAAAATCTCTTCTATTGCTTTTTTTAAAAAAATACCTATTACAAGCTTTTGTGCGTTATTAGAGAATTCAACTAACACAATTACTGTGGGGCCCTTGCTGGGCTTTGCGGATGCTGGAGTAGCAGGTAACTTGGTACACGTCCCTCGTGTTTGTGCCCCAGAGGAGCACAGTCACCCCTCAGTGTGTATTTAGGGTACTTGTAACATTGCTGCCTCAAAATGTGCGCTCAGGTGAACATATTTAAAAAATAATTTTTTTTAAGTTTATTTGAGAGAGAGAGAGAGAAGAAGGAGAGGAGAAGCAGAGAGAATCCCAAGCATTCTCTGCACTGTCAGCACAGAGCCCGATGCGGGGCTCAAAGCCATGAACCGTGAGACCGTGAACTGAGCCTAAATCCAGAGTTGAGGGGTGCCTGGGTGGCTCAGTCAGCTGAGTGCCCGACTTCAGCTCAGGTAATGATCTCACGGTCCGTGAGTTCGAGCCCCGCGTCGGGCTCTGTGCTGACAGCTCGGAGCCTGAATCCTGCTTTGGATTCTGTGTCTCCCTCTCTCTCTGCTCCTCCCCTGCTCATGCTCTGTCTCTCTCTCTGTCAAAAATAAACATTAAAAAAATTAAAAAAAAAAAAGAAAAGAAAAGAGTTGTTTGCTTACTTGACTGAGCCCCCCCAGGTGCCCCTCAGGTGAACATATATGTAATGAGAGCTTTCTCAGTGACTGGGAGTGAACCTGGTGACGTGTTTGTTGCTCTGGTGATTCTCGCCTCTGCCTTTCCAAGATGCTGTGAGTAGAGCAGCCATGTTCACATCCAGACGGTGTCATTTAAAAAATACTAACAAGCAGGGGCGCCTGGGTGGCTTACTCGGTTAAGCGTCCGATTTCGGCTCAGGTCATGATCTCACGCTTTGCGAGCTCGAGCTCCGCATAGAGCTTTGTGCTGACAGCTCAGAGCCTGAAGCCTGCTTCAGATTCTGTGTTTGCCTCTCTTCCTGCCCCTCCCCCACTCACGCTCTGTCTCTCTCAAAAATAAATAAACGTTAAAAAATTAAAAAAAAAAAACTAAGCAAATCCACTGTAATCACAGATGCCTGGTAGGGAATGGCCAATCCTGCATCTGACATGAGCCGCACACTTACGGTTCCAAAAGTGCCGGTGAGTGTTGGTAACAAGGGGACGTGCTCCCACTGTTGTCCGAGTGATGTTAAATGCCCTCAGTGCCACCTAGAGATACTATGGTGTCGCCTTTGTGTTCTCCAGCAGCCTTGGAGCCAGGGGCCACAGGATGTGACGAACCCTTTACAAACACCACTTTGTGCAGCATGGGCTCGCCACGACCCAGGTCTAAATGATGCAGCAAAGTCGGCCTCTGCCTTCACTCTTCCTGGGGACGTCGGTGAGACCCAAAGATGCGGACAACCCCCGGGTGCCACTTCAGGGCCTTGTCCCCAAAGGGAGAGTCCTGGTGAGGGGCCAGGCACCCAGAAAGTGGTCGGGGAGGGGGGACGACAGTGGCCACTCAGGGGCAGGGCGCTCACTTGGACTCAGATGTAGAATGTGTCTGGACGTCCCTGGTGGGTACAGGGCAGGAACCAGCTCCTGGTGCCTGGAAGGCCAGAAAGGGTGTTTGAAATGAATGAATGTGGATGATAATCCAGAGCACAAGGGGAGGGCGCCGTGGTGGCCGGGAGGCATGGCCCGACAAGGCAGAGAAGTCCGTGCTGCTTACGCACCAGGCTTGTTCTCATTATCACTCTTGAGCCCGTCTGGCAGCCCAGCACCTCGTCCCGATGGACCACTGCCCCTGGGAAAACAATATTTTCCCTGCTCGAAGGCTGAAACCATTCTGCCTCACGTACAGATGGCACAGGGAGTTTGAGTCAGCGTGCAGACGTGCTTGGGAGTCTGTTTTTGCCATTTACCAGCGTGTGATGCAGGACACCCACTTCCCTCTTGGGGCCTCAGTTGCTACACCATGAGCAAACCGTGTATAAGGATGTCCCAGTCCCAGGACTGCTGTGACGCTCCCATGTGACCATTGATGCAGAGGACCTGCTACCTAGAAGGTGCTCACAGGCGTCAGGCAGATGCTGCATCCAGACCATGAGGGTCCGGAGCCAGGTCCCTGCCCCCTCAACGATCCTGTCCCTGGGGCCCCTGTGACTTGTGTACCAGGGGAACAAGTGGCAGGTTCTGTCAGTTCTGAGACCTGATATTTTCACGGCATGCTCACGCTGCCATAGCAAATACCCCAGACTGGGCGGCTTAGACCATAGGTATTCATTTCTCAGGGTTCTGGAGGCTGGGAGTCTGAGATCCAGGCGGGGCTGAGGCTGGTTCCTGCAGAGCCCTCTCTCCTGGGTGTGTAGATATCATCTTTATCCCGGTCCTCTTGTGGTTGTCCCTCTGCGTATGTCTGTCTCCTCATCTTCTAGGACTCCAGTCCTTTGGGATCAGGGCCAATCCTAATGACCTCATTTTGATTTAATTACCTCTTTCAAGACCCTATATCCAAATACATCCGCATTCTGAGGTGCTGGGGGTGGGGATAGGACTTGAACATATGGATTTTGAGGGACATCATTTAGCCTGTAACATCCTGCCTAGAAACATGTGCTCTGGTCCCTCCTTCCATCAAGTCCCATGGGTGTGATGCAGTGGCCAAGGGAAACACCACACGGGCAGTGGTTTGATCCCAGCTGGGGAACCTGTCTTTGAACTCTTTGCAGCATAGGAGCCAGCCCCCTGCTGGGGCGAGTAGTTTGAGGTGTCAGTCTGTGTTATCTGACCACTGGAATGCCCAGGTGACCCGCCCCAGGAAGTGCTCCCTGTTGGGAAACCTGGGAGTCAACAGCGGCAGTTGAGGGTGTCGGGGGCTCTCAGGAGCAGGTGCCTCTTCCAAAAGACACCCCAGCAAGTATCGAGAAACCTTTGGGTGGAGTTACAGGTGGACAAGTGTCATGCTGTCATTTGTGTTCCAGAAAGATCCCCCTCGGGGGTAGATGTGAGCTGCACCGAGGAGCAGGGAACCTCTTCTGGGCCCCATGCAGGAGTCGGGCCCAAGACTGGGGCTTGGGGCAGGGCTGTGCTGCATGTGGGAATTAGTGTCGGGACTGGAGACCGACTTGGGGCGTAGAGCTGCAGATGTTACTGGGACACAAGGAGAGTGGGGAGACCAGGATGGCCCCGTGTATTTGGGCTCAGCTACTAGCGTGTAGAACGCAACCGAGATCAGTCCTGGGAGTTGGCCGTTTGTCTGAAGTCGAGACTGTGATTCTTGGTTGGATAGATGTATCCATCTGGGGGGGAGGAGAAAGGTCATGTCGGAGGCGCCAGGGCGATGACGTTCTGGTGGGGGCAGGCGGGTCAGGAGCGGACCCTGTGTGGCTGACTGTAGGCCTGATGGAAGCAGCTGTGAGGCACAGACGCGAACAGCTGTCCGTTGCCGCAGCTTTATGATCTAGCCAGAAAGCCCAGGTCCCCGAGCACAGCCCCCCTGTCGTCTGGTCGGGGTGGGCGAGCAGTCTATTGTCAACGCGTTTGCCATCAGGGACTGATTAGCTGCAGCGGGAGGTCTGCGCAGTGTGCAATCCCCACACCGGCTGCGGGCACCATGGTTACGGCATCGGACCCCGTGACTGCTTCCGAGAAGGCCCGCTCCGCTGCTCACTGCGGCTAACAGGAGGGGCTCCGGGGGCCCCAGCTGAGCCCGGCCCCCTGTCCACCCTCTGCCAGGCCAGTTCTTTGCACACGGCCTGCTTCCGTGTCCCCCAAAGTAACCAGCACATTCGCCCCTCTTTCCCAGGTGCAGCCAGGCCTCTGGCAAGGGTTGGGGAGAATCCTAGACTTCAGACACAGGACTGCTGGGAGCCAGTGTCCTGCCCTACCCCCCCCCCCCCCCCCCCCCCGCTAGGACCCCTGTGGGACAGACGAGTCAGGGCTGTTTTCGGGGTGCTGCGTGGAGGTCCTTAGGGGGGACACTTAGGGCCCCCCTTTCCAGAAAGATGGCAGAAGGGGGGACTGCTGTGAGTGCGTGATGTGAGAGAGAAATGTTGGCGCCACCCACACAAAGGGTGGGCTTTCAAGCACAGCCTCCCCCTCCCCGGGGGGTGTGCGGGAGCTGGGAGCCCCGAGCTGGAGCAGGACTGTCCCCGGGCGGCTGTAGCACCGACCCGCGCCGGGGCCTCCCCGTCACGTCCGCTCTGCAAGCGGCCTCTCCGGGGTGCACACTGGCTTCCTGTCGCTCGGCGCTCCGCGGTCTTCCATCGCCAGCCTGGGCACCTGCCACTCCATCCCTCTGCGTCACTTCCTGTCCTGTTGCTAGGCGCTCCGCGGTCTTCCTTCGCCAGCCTGGGCACCTGTCATTCCATTCCTCTGCGTCACTTCCTGTCCTATCGCTCGGCGCTCCGCGGTCTTCCGTCACCAGCTTCGGCACCAGTCGTCCATCTTCGCTTGCTCTCGTCACTGCGTCACTTCCCGTCCTGTGCCTCGGCGCTCTGCAGCCTTCCGTCACTAGCTTCGGCACCTGTCACTCCATTCCTCTGCGTCACTTCCTGTCCTGTTGCTAGGCGCTCCGCGGTCTTCCATCAGCAGCCTGGGCACCTGTCACTCCATTCCTCTGCGTCACTTCCTGTCCTGTCGCTATCGGCACCTGTCGCTCAGTCCCTCTGCGTCACTTCCGTCCATTCGATCGGCGATCTTCCATCACCAGCTTCGGCACCTGTCGTGCATCTCCGTCTGTTCCCCTGTCTCCGTTCGTTGCGCTGCGTCACTTCCTGTCCGTCTCCCTTCAAGTTGCCCGATCTCGTCTGGCGGCCCTTTGGCGCCCTCCGACCGGGCTTGGACCGCTCGGCGCCATGTATCCCCACCCAGTGCCCGCCCACCACTGCTCGGCACCGCCCGTCACCACTCGGGTCCCTCCGTCCGCGGTTCGTGTGTGTGTGTGTGTGTGTGTGTGTGTGTGTGTGTGTGTCTCTCTCTCTCTCTCCTCCCCCTCCCCCTCCTCTCTCTCTCTGTCCTTGGTCCCTGGCGCCTCCCTCTGGCCCTTCGTCCAGGCTCGGCTCCCTCCGTGCGCACTTCGTGTGGCCTTGGCCCTTGTTCTCCGTGACTGCGCTGTCCTGCCAGCTCTCCTCCCTGGGCACGCGGGTGTTGTTGCGGGTGTGCACGGACTCCTGCACATGCATGGCACGCGGCCACCCCGCCTTCCTGCCCCCTGTGCGTGCACGCAGGCAGCGGGGCAGGAGTGGGTCGGGGCTCGCGGCACTGTCCCTGAAGCAGGGCCGGTCAGCCTGCGCAGTCGCACGGAGCACCGTGTCCCGCGTCACTTCTTGACCCAGGGCCCCCTTGGAAAGGCCTTTCCCACTACGACGGTGTAAACCCTGATGCCCTCTACTTCTTGGACAACTGCTACTGTTCTTTCTTGTACACCTGCAGTCCTGCTGCAGAGCGTGTACGCGTGATACACGCAGTTGCGCATCCGCGGCTCTGATGGGGCGTGTGTACACGTGATATACGGGGTTGTACATCTGCGGTCCCGCACGAGCGTGTGTACATGCGAGCTACCCTGCTAACCTGTGGTTGTACACTTGCGGTCCTGCCAGAGCGTGTGTACACGTGACATATGCGGTTGTCCATCTACGGTCCTGCCGGAGCGCGTGCACATGGGAGGTACCCGGTTGTCCATCCACAGTCCTGGTGGAACGCGTGTAACGTGAGACCCACCACTAACCTGTGCTTGTACATCCGTGGTTCGGACGGAGCTCGTGTACGAGGCTCACCTGTGGTTGTACATCCGCGGTCCTGCTGGAGTGTGAGAGGCCGGCTATGCAGCTCACCTCCCTAATTTTCTCTCTAGCATTCTCAGATCTCTTCCTATTTGCAATATTATCTCATTTTTACGCTAAAACCATGCATGTTTTTAGCTCTGTCTGTATTTTCCTTCTTCTGTGAATCTGTGGGTACCATGCCGAGGCACGTGGTTTCTCACACTTGTGAGCTGTCGGTCCTGATCCATCTGACAAGTCCTAGGTTAACTGGTGGCGATTTCTTAGCGGCACACGAACCCTGCAATGCGCGGTAGCGTCCTGGATGCAGTGAGGCGCTCTTAACTGTGGTTGTAAATCTGCTTTACTGCCTGCGAGGCCTCGTCACATCTCACTGCCCACTTTTTGTTCCTGCCATTCCTTTGGGTGTTTCCTAGGTGGTATTATTCATTTTTCTCTGAAATTACGATCCAACTATTGCATTCTGAAAGTAAGTCTGACTGGGGTTTTTATTAACATTGCGTTAGTCTAAGAAGTGACATTTATATGAAATCTTACCATGAAAAACACTGTCTTCACAAGGATACAATGTGTGTATGTGTGTTCCTTCAGAGGGTGTTAAGGAAACTGTCCTTTCTACTTGTTCTGTACATATTTACTGGACGTCTACTATGGGGCAGGCCCTGTCCTCGCACTGGGGATACAGGATAAGCCTAGCAGACAAGATATCTGCACTCAGATCTTTGCTTACCTTCACAGCATAAAGACACTGTTCCCCTGTTGTCTGCTGGCTGGTTTTACCTCTCACATTTATTTAAGTTGATTTACTTATTCAGAGAGAGAGCGAGTGGGGAAGGGGCAGAGAGAAAGGGAGACCGAGAATCCCAAGCAGGCTCCACGCTGTCGGTACAGACCCCGACGTGGGGCTCGATCCCACAAACCATGAGATCGTGACTGCAGCCAAAACCAGGAGTTGGTCGCTCAATTGACTGAACCACCCAGGCAGCCCTACCTTTCGTATTTAGATCCACAAATCACATTTTTATTAATCATTTTACTCCATGTGGATGGTCAGTTGATTAAACACCACTTACTGAAAAAGCCACTTTTCTTCAGTGCTCAACAGCGATTCACACTGTAATAAATCAAGTGCTCATATATGTTTGGTTCTAGACCTATTTCAACAGTAGATCAGCTTTACTTTCCCTCAGACTCGATCAGGAGTTGGTGAGAAGGAAGGGAGCCAAGAATGACTCCACAGTTTGATCCTGAGAAACGAGTGGCAGGTGTCCATAGGGAGGAAGGCACTGGGCAGGAACAGATTGGAGGCTTAAGCTAGACGTGGGGGACTTGAGGCATCTCTCAGACACCAAAGTGAAGAGGTTGGGTAGGCAAGTGCATATAACACAATCAAATTCTATCTCTGAGAACCATTACCTTTACAAAATCTCTATGTAATGTTTTGCTTTGCGTTCTTTTGTTGAAGAACCACATCACTGTTTCTTTTCATGTCATTGATAATAGTTGGCAATTTAATCCATTTTAAGTGTTTAATTTTGTGGCATTAATTACGTTCGTAGTGTTTTACATCCTTCACCATTATTTCCAAAACTTTTTCACTGCCCCCAGCAAAACTGTCCCTGTTAAGCAATTACTCTCAATTCTTCCCTCCCCAACCCCTGGCCACCTCTGATGTCCTTTCTGTCTCCATGAAGTAGCTTTTCCTAGATATTTCATATAAATTGAATCCTATAATCCATTTCGTGTCTGGCTTCTTTCATAGAGTATGTTTTTCAGGTTTATCCATGTATGTATCTCATACCTTCATCATTCTTTAGGGCTGAATAATTGTCCACCGCATGTACATAGCACAACTTGTGTATCCATTCATGTACTGTGAACACCGGGTGAATCACAATGCTCTGAATGTTCACATACAAGTATCTACTTGAGTTCCTGTTTGCAATCCTTGTGGGTACATCCCCAGGAATGTAATTGCAAGGTCATGTGGAAAATCTAACTTTTTGAGGAATATCCAAACTCTTTTCCACAGTGCCCGCATCATTTTACCTTGTTACTAAGAATGTATATGGTTTCAGTTTCTCCATATTCCAATACAGGTTTATTCTCTCCAAACTCATTTTATATTTTTGTTGACATTTTTAAAACTATAGTCCTTTTGTCACTGTTTTCCTTTGACTAATGACCAATGATAAGCATCTTTATGTGCTTATTGGCCCTTTGTATAGATCTTCTTTGAAGAAATGTCTGTTGGTCTTTTGCCCAGTTTCATATTGAATTGTCTTTTGGGGCACCTGGGTGGCTCAGTCGGTTAAGCATCCAACTGAGGTCATGATCTCACAGTTCATGAGTTCAAGCCCCGTGTCAGGCTGTCTGCTGTCAGTGAGGACTCCACTTCAGATCCTGTGTGCCCCTCTCTCTGCCCCTCCCCTGCTTGTGCTCTTTCTCTCTGAAAAGTAAATAAGCATTAAAAAAAATTGTCTTTTTGTTGTTGTATTGTAGGCATTTTTTATATATTCTGGACATGTTCCATATCTGCCTTATCAGATAGATTATGTCCAAATATTTCTGTTTTTTCTTTTTGAGATTTAAAAAAAAAAAACTTAGATTTTTTATTTTTTCAGTTTATTTTTGAGAGAGAGAGGGAGGGAGGGAAAGCAGGGGAGGGCCAGAGAGAATCCTGCACTGTCAGCACAGAACCCTGTGTGGGGCTCGAACTTATAAACCGAGAGATCATGACCTGAGCCAAAAATCAAGACTGTGCTTAACCAACTGAGGCACCCTGGAGCCCCAAGATTTTCTTCTTAAGTAATCTCTACACCCAACATGGGGCTCGAAGTCACAACCCTGAGATCAAGAGTCCTATGCTCCACCAACTGAGCCAGCCATGTGCTGCTTTGTATTGCTTAAATCTCCTGACCGTGTCCTTTGTAGCAGAGTATTTAATTTTAGTAAGTTGAATCTATTTTTCCTTTCGCTGCCTCTGCGTTTGGTGCCATAGTTAAGAAAGCTGCCCAATTCAAGGTCGTGAAGGTCTTTCCTATGCTTTCTTCTCACGGTTTTGTAGTTGTGGCTCTGAAATGTAGGTCTTCGATCCATTTTGAGTAAATATTTGTATGGTGTAAATTGTCAGAATCAACTGGCCATAACTCGAGGGTTTTTTTTGTTTTTTTGTTTTTTTCTGGGCTGTCAATTCTCTATTTTAAAAAAGAACTTGGGGGCACCTGGGGGGGCTCAGTTGGTTGAGCCTCTGACTTCGGCTCAGGTCATGCTCTCACGGTTTGTGGGTTCAAGCCCCGCGTCAGGCTCTGTGCTGACAGCTCGGAGCCTGGATCCGGCTTTGGATTCTGTGTCTCCCTCTCTGTCTGCTCCTCCCTCGCTCATACTCTGTCTCTCTCTGTCTCTCTCTGTCTCTCTCAAAAATAACATAAAAATAATAAAAAAAGAACTTGGTTGAACCATAATCTACCTACAATATATATAATTTAAGTGTCCAGTTTTGATATCTGACCAATTTTTTTTAAAGCTTAAGATTTTTGAGAGAGACACAGCACAGGTGGGGAGAGACAGAGAGAGTGGGAGAGAGAGATTCCCAAGCAGGCCCCGTGCTGCCAGCACTGAACCTGAGGTGGGGCTCAAACTCTCGAACCTGTGAGATCATGACCTGAGCTGCAACCAAGAGTCAGCTGCTCAGCCGACTGAGCCCCCCAGGCACCCCGATATCTGAAAAATATAACTACAATGAAAATACAGAATACTTCTGTCACCACAGTCTTCTCCCCTCCACCCACCCCCTCCCCCCACCGACCCTGACCTTCCCAATTATCCCCAGCACCACCGGGCAAATAGTGATCTGTTTTCTGTCACTGAAGGTTAGATTTATCTTATCCAGAGTTTCATACATGTTGAATTATATATATTCTTTTCTGTCTGGCTTTTGCACAACATATCAATTTTGATACTCGTGGATATTATGTGTGTCAGAAGTCCATTTTTAATAGATGTGTAATGTTACACTGTATAGATATATTGATGTTTTTTTTTTTTTCCAAGTTTGGCTATTATGAATAAAACTGCTGTAAACATTTACATACACATGCATGTGCACATATATTTCATTTGTTTTGGCAACTCTAAAAGTAGAATTGCGAGTTCCTTTTTTAACTTTCATTTTTTTTTTTTGAGAGAGAGAGAGGGCACGTGTGCGTCTGTGCATGCACGAGTGGGGGAAGGGCAGAGCCAGAATCCTAAGTAGGCCCTGTGCTGTCAGCGTAGAGCCCGACGCGGGGCTCGATCTCACAAATCACGAATCAGGACCCGAATCGAAACAAAGAGTCAGACACTTAACCAACTGGGCCATCCGGGCGCCCCCTGGATTTTAACTTTTAAAAGAAACTGATGAAAGTAGTTTTGCAAAGTATGAGCACCGCTCCCATGAGCAGCGTAGGAGAGTCCCCACTGCTCCAAAGCCTCGCCACGTGGCAGTCTGTCTTTTTCATTGTAGTCATTCACGTGGGTGTTTAGTGGGATCTCATGGTTTTAATTTAGATTTCTCTGGCGACTAATAATAAGTTGAGCATTTCTGTGTGCTTACTGGGCAACCGTGTATTTTTTGGGAAGTGTCTTCCCATCATCTTGGGGACTTGTTTTGTGTTTTTGTGGAAACAGTTCTGTGTATATTCCGTATCAAAAGTTGTGAAGTGCATCTCCACTGTGCGTGCACATATGGACACACACAGGGCATATTTTATCCCATGTTTCTCCTACATGTTTGATTCTATGATTATGTACGTGACCCATTTGGAATTTATGTCGTGCGCCGTGTGGAGCAAGGATCAACGTTATTTTTTTGGCCATATGGATGTCCACTTTCCCCATCACTTTCTGTTGAAAGGACCATGTTTTCCCACATCGGACTGTCCTGGAGCCTTCGTCAAACAGGAGTTGATCCTGTAAGTGTGGGTCAGTCCCAGATTCTCTGTCCGTCTCCACTGATCTGTGTAGGGCACTCGAGTGGCTCTGCACCATGTCCACAAAGGGCAGGCTGAAGTGGAGTCGGAGACAAGTCTTGGCACAATGCGTGGCGGTCCTTCTAGAAGGTGACCCACCTGCTCCAGACAGGTGGCCCAGTGCAGAGCTCTGACCTCGTTCCCCCTGTTTCGCAGAAGGCTCGCTGTCCTGGGGAGGCTGATGAGTCCGTGTGTCATCTGCCTCCCTAGGACAGGACCTCCCACAGAGCACCCACCCCTTCGCTGCAGTGCTGTCTCTAGTAAGGGACGGGCTTGAAACCTGCTCTCCAAATGGTGCCTTAGTTGCTGGTCAGAGTCCACTCGGTGAGGCTGAGTGCAAGTGCATTAAAACAGACGGTGAGCTCGGGGCGCCTGGGTGGCTCAGTTGGTTAGGCGACCGACTTCGGCTCAGGTCATGATCTCCCAGTTTGTGACTTCGAGCTCCGTGTGGGGCTCTGTGCTGACAGTTAGGAGCCTGGAGCCTGCTTCGGATCCTGTGTCTCCCTCTCTCCCTGCCCCTGTCCGGCTCACGCTCTGTGTCTCTCAATGATAAATAAATGTTAAAAAAAACAAAACAAAATAAAAAAACAGTGCAGACCGGCACGTGTGGTGTGGGCTCCCTCTCTGTGCTCCAATGTCTCCGTCTCCCTCAGCCTCGGACGCCCCAGGAGGGGGTGTCCTGCTGCTGTACCTGACCCTGCACATGGAGCTGACCCCCCCTGCCCCCCCCCCCCCATACTGCCCTGCACTGGGTGCGCTCCCAGCTGAGCAGGAAAGCCTTAGTAGCCGCCACCGTGATGCCTCAAGTGCATATGGTGAACGTTTTGTTTTTGTAATTTTTTGGGTAAAGAGCATCTGAATCCAGCTTTAACTCATGGTCTGGAACTAGCAATAAAGAGACGAAGTTAATGTGAACTCGTGAGGCCTCTGAGCTGGCCCAGTGCAGTGCTGTGGAGATGCAGACCGGAAACGGTGCGTCCATGTCTAGGTGGTGAGTGCCCACGTGGTGCCATGGGAGTCTGTCCCGTCCGTGGCCTGAAGCCGTGTCCCCTGCAGTGTTCCCAGGTTTTCACTCTGGGCGTGTGGCCTGGGTGCCATCCCTGCTAAACACCCTACAGGCCCAAGCGTCCTGCTGGTCGTACACGAGAGGGACACGGCCTCCAGCGCCGGCACAGCCAGTCCCACCTTGCAGGGTGACCTACTGCTCACGACCGTTCCAGACTCTTCCAGTGCGAGAGGCACGTGCACAAGTGGAGCTCGGCTCCCCAGGGAGCACTTTCAGGATGGGGACTTGGGGCTCTCCCACAGCAGTTCCCCAGAAGGGGCCTTCCCGTTGGGAGAGAATGTGTGTGATGCTGGGGAGGGGACAAGGAACTCTGGCCTGGCTTTAGGAATCCAAACTCGGGGCCTGGGAGGCTCAGTCGGCAGGCGTCTGACTCTGGATGTCAACTCAGGTCCTGATCTCCTAGTCTGTGGGTTCGAGTCCCGTGATGGAGTCTGCACTGACAGCACAGAGCCTGCTTGGTTCTCCGCCACCCTGAACCCATGTGTCTCTCTCTCTCTTCCAAAACAAAACAAACATTTAGAAGAAATAACAAACTCTGCAATTAACCTGTGTCCTGCTCTGTGCCACAGTGTCCCCTGAGAAGGTGGGTGTCTGCAGCCCACAGTCAACAGACCACGCAGGGGTGGGAGAGTAAGCCGGCACTTCCCTTACCTCCTGTGAATCCCTGCTGCGTCTGCGTGGTCCTGGACACTGAGGGCGGCGGTCACGGTATCTGTGCCTCAGCCAGTGGACGGGGTATGTTCTAGGAAGGGAGAAGGTGGGACCCCCCCCCCCCCCCCCCCAGGGTCTCCTGAGCACAGGGGACTCAGGACCCGGGACACTGGTTAGTGGTAGGATGTGAGAAAAGGGTAAAGTGGTTGGTACGCGCTCATCGTGTGACTGGCGGGATTAGAAACAGTTGACACGTGGGGGTGAGTGCTGGGGACAGGGCCGTGATCCTCACCTGCCTTTCACCTGTGGGACACCTGGCCCAGCCTATCCTCCCAGGATTTTCTAGCATCCTCGTCAGCTTCCTGGAACCCCTGGTGTACAGATCACAGTACAACAAAGGGGGCCAGACGTCAAGCTGGGTGCACGGTCGTGTACTTTGCTGCTTCAGCCAAGAGCGCAGTCTTTTCTGGCCTGCAGCTGCCCCCCGGGAGCAGGAAGCCCCGGACGTGACCCGAACAAGACAGGTGGACGGGCAGGAGCAGCTGAGCACATGCTTCTGAGCAGCCCCCCAAAGCCTGCCTTTCTTGCTGTGCTGGGACCCTGTGTGCCCTTCCCACCCCCCCACCCACCCCCCCGGCCCCCAGGCTCAGGCAGCTGCGATCCAGCCTTGTCTCTGTGGTCTGCAAGGTTCTCTGGGTGCCAGGGTGCCACGAGGGGCTTGGCCGTGGCCTCGGGGACACTTCCCTGTGCAGCACGGGGGGCATGGATCAGGGTACAGTAACACCGTACTTTCCATCCTGTGGACGTCGGGCTTCACAACAGCCGCTCCGTCCTCGGGGTCCCGCCGTCCTCGGGGTCCCGCCGTCCTCGGGGTCCCGCCGTCCTCGGGGTCCCGCGTGTCCGGGCCTGTGAGTGTGGAGCAGTAGACAGGTCAGCAGGGTTGGGAGCGCAGCCAGAAGACAGGAGGGTCTGGACACTGGCAACCTCCAGTTGAGGGGCAGAGGACGGGGGGCAGGGGCCTGGGAACGATGCTGCACCTTGACGGCATGGCCACCGTGAAAGAGAATGTGCTGTCTCCCTCATCCACGCTTCTGTCCCGTGTCCTGGCCACGGAACTGGACTTTGATCTCACCTGACCTGTTCCTAGCTGCCCCTGCGGGGGGCAGGTGTGTGTGTCACGTGGACCTGGCCCCTCCACCCTTCCTCGCAATCCCGACCTGTCTTCTGCACCTCCCCCAACACCACCCCTGCACACGACCCCAACCTGTCTCCTCCCCCCTCTCACTCTACCACCCCTGGTCGGTCAACTGTCCCCATTCTCAGATATAGGGACGGGGCTCAGACAACAACCAGCTCCAGACACCAGCAGCTGGAGGCAGTGTAGACCCTGTACCCAGGCTCCCGGCCTGCTCCCGCAAGCCATTGCGGAGATGAGCTGGGGTGCGAGCAGCCGGGCCTCCCTGGGCCCTGTGCCCCTGCGAATGCAGGAGAGGTGAGCATTCCAACCTGAGAACAAATGCACTGTCACCGTGGCCAGCATGTACCCGGCCCGGTCCTGCCAGGGCACAGGTCCGAGGTCCAGGTGCACCAGGTGGGAGCAGGTGCCCCCCACGTGCACCTGCCCCCCACGTGCACCTGCCCCCCACGTGCACTTGCCTACTGCAGCCCCCTGCAGACACTCCTGTCCCTTGACCTACCACCTTCCGATGCTTGTCCACTGGGCCCTTGTCACCTGTAGCGTCACTTCTGCTCAGGTGCTCGTGCCTGCGGTCCACCCACCCCGCACAGGCTGTGTACCAGCAGCCCTTTGATGCCTCGCGTCACAAGTGTCCTAAGAGAAACCAACCCTCCCTTGCCCAGGAGCCCTCGAGTGCTGCTGGCCTCTGTACTGGGGACTTGCCTGCTAGGCTGGCTTCCTCTGTGACGCTCCAGGGACACGGTGCCAATACCTCACGAGCTCCTACGGCCTCCAGTGCCATGTCTGTGTCCAGAACAGCACCCCTACCTCGGTCTGCCTTTCAGTGGAGGGTCCCTGCTCACCGGGGAGCCACCCAGGTGCGCCTGGGTGTCCGATTAGGGTCTCTGAACAAGAGCCCTCTTCTCTCCGACCCCGTGCGTTTGGTGCCCCTGCGGCCCTGGGAAGTCAGCCCGCCGTGCTGGCCGCTCCTTCAGAGTCTCTGCCCGCAGAGCTCCCACAGCCAAAGTGACCGTCTCTGGTCATGGGCAGTCCGTGCTGTTCCCTCCAACTTTTGCAGGAACTTCCCTCTTTCTGGAATATTCTCCCGTCTGTGTCTCTCCCACTTCATCAAACTCCCGAATAGCAGTCCAATCTCTGCTTTCCCAGGGGCCTTTGCACGCAGTTGTTACTTTACTGTTGTCACTGTGTGCCACAACCCCAACGTGTCCACGGTCACCCCCTGCTACACCCACTGGCTCGCTCTTCCTTCTAAGGGGACAGGCTGCCTTTCCGGTTACTTCCAAGGAGGCGTCTTGCTCCTCAGCTGCTTTGCAGGACAGGCTGCTGGTGCACGTCCTGCGAGTGGGGAGGAGGAGTCGGGGCCCCCCGAGCAGGCTGCCGGGGATGTCGACAGTTGGAACTGCACACTCCTCATAGGGCTGGCCTGGCCCGGGTGACTCCGCTCCTCACAGGGCCCCGTGTGCCACACAGAAAGGGGACACAGCCCCTGCACGGTGCCTGGGCCAGGTTACTAACGGGCCTCTTGCACACTGGCCCAGAGCGGAAATTCCCATCAACACCCTCAAGAAGAGGGCGGTGGGTCTAAGGGATCCTTACTGGCCCAGCACGCTGCCCCGGAAACAGGGACGCCGAGTCCCACCCAGACTGTTCCAATCCCTGCTGCCTGTACTGAAGCCGATGGGAGAGGTGGCATCCCCGACTGACCGCTGCTCCTCTGATTAGACCCGGTCGCTGGGTACATGCCTGGCCGGCACGTGCTCAGCCTGTGTCACTCGTGGGGAGCGGGAGGGGTCTGGTTGGACCAGGACGGTGGTCAGAGGGCAGGGGAAAGGTGTGCCCCGCGGTGTCACTGCCCGGGGACCTGGAACAGGGCTGTCTTCACTTGCAGAGGCTGAATCCTCACGGTGGGGGGTGAGAGGCTAGCATCAGGCCTGGGAGCCCCACCTGATGTCCGCTGGGTAGGGGGCACCGTCAGAGCTCCCTCATGGCCACGACACAACAGCTCTGTGAATGAGGCCGAGGGGAAGTCTGCCAGCCAGATGAGAAGCTGAAGCCAGGAGCCCTCAGGGTCACCAGGGTCAAGAGAACAAGGTCAAAATGGCAGGAGCTATGAGCCGTGGGGCCCGAGTCTTTATCGACATTCAGGCACAACCTGGCTGTGAGTTCGTGGGGCAAGTGACCCAGGAACGGAGGTTTCATCCGCGCATTGTGCGATGTGACCCTCAGAACGGTGCTGGGCGGTGGGCAGGAAGCCCCCGGCCCCAGATCTGTGCATACGTGCGTGTGCGTGTGTAGACACGCCTGATGTGTCTACATAACATGCAGTTGATTAAACCCTAACCCCCTCCCCACACCTCCCACCTGTCCTAACAGCAGGGACCACCACGGCTGTTTCCAACAACATACACGCCAGCTGCTGTGCACACAGACCATGTGCCCCGCACCCCTCCGCACACGGGCGGACCGTGGGCGCCCGCGCCCCTCCGCAGACGGAGAAGGAGCCCGTGTTAGGAGGGCGGGGATGTGTCCTTTCACACTGGAAGGGACAAGAAATGGGTCAAGCTCAAAGGCGTCTGTGTGACACGCAGCTCCCACCTTGAGCCTGGTGTTTCCAGGAGCCGCGGGCCTCGGGGACTTGCTGGGGACAGCCTCCATTCCAAACGGGGAGTCCAGATCCGGCGTCCTGCAGGTTCCCCCATCCTGCAGCCCTGCCGTTTCCAGGGGGCCTGGACACCTGCCTCCCATCCTGGACTGCACGGCTGCTTCTGTGGGCGGGACCCAGTGGTGCGTGGGGGCCGCGGGGATGGGAGCCTGCATTGTAGGGTTAGCACCGGGGCAGGATTTAAGTCTGAGGTGGGAGCTTAGGGTTCGGGTTCGGCCCTGCGTAAACTCCAGGTCTGGGTTTGTGGTTAAGGCAGGTCTCAGGTCAGGGGCCAGGGGTTTATAAAGCTCATGGGTTGCAACTTCTGTGGATCTTCGGCTGTTCAGGGTGAGGATAAGAGTTATGAGTGAGGGCTAGGGCCACGGGAAAGTGACGGAGGTCAGTGTCAAAGTCAGAACTACGGTCAGAGCTCAGTGTCCCTGAGATGCCAGGGCTGGCATGTCTTGCGCCCCCTGCGACACGTCTCTTCCCAAACGTTGTAAAAGACCCACTAAGGAGGGTCTCACGTGGATATAACCTTGTGTTGCAGGGCTACCCTGAACGGGATCAGGTGCCATCTGCAGTCCCATCGAGGACACACTGTGACCTACCTGCGGATCTTCTCCTCTGGATGGAGCACCGACCCATAGGAGAGACCAGGGCCTGGTGGCACTACCCACCCCTCCCAGCACCTCTCCTGGCATCGGACCGTGGACACTGGCCTGCTATACCCACTATGTGGTCGCCGAGTCTAGGTGGGTCACAGTGGGGTCCCTAAAGTCACCCCAAAGGATCCCTTCACTCTGCCCCTCCCGAGTCTCTGGCTAGGACATCTCTGTCCCATGACTCTGCCCTTCTCTCCTCCTCTGACCTCACTCTCCCCACGCCGGAGCCCCTGTTTTAGTGATGGCACCACCGAGTCTGGGGGCAGTGACCTGCCCACGGGATGTCCGGAATGCTCTCCCTGGACTGCTATTTCTAGGAGCCCAGGGCACACGAACCTGTAAACCCCAGGGTGGGAGAGGGCTGGGGGAGGCGAGGCACCACGGTCACCTGCTCTGCTCACTCAGTAAAGTGCAGCTTTGTTCCCTCGGTGAAGCTCCACTTTGGGGTTTCTTGGGGGAGGGGTGCTATAATCCTGCCTCAGACACCGAGGACACCACTGCTCTGTATTCTCGGCTTCTCCTGCTTGTACCCATTAGTCGGGGGCCCATCGAGCCAGACACCGTTGTCACAGGGGGTGGGCTGCAGGCTGAGGGCAGCTGAGAGGTGAGGCTCCCAAGAAAAAACTAGGACAACAGTGTCAGCAGGGACTAGGACAACAGGGACCGTGTGAGAATGACCCATCACCCACACAAACACACACTTGTACCAGAGAATCGACAAGAATTTTTGCAGCTAAGGCTAGAATGACCAAATACACTCCTTGGGGCCACATTGTGGCAATGCGTCAGAGGGCACGTCCAGGCCTTGGGCAGAGGACGGAAAAGCCTCAGTCTCTGCCTCCCTGCGGGGTGCGAGTGGGGCATGCCTACCGATCAGGACCGCATCTTCCGGGGGGGGGTGGGGGTGGGGGGCCGTGCCTACCGATCAGGACCGCATCTTCTGGGGGGGTGGGGGGCCGTGCCTACCGATCAGGACCGCATCTTCTGGGGGGGCGTGGGGGGCCGTGCCTACCGATCAGGACCGCATCTTCTGGGGGGGGCGTGGGGGGCCGTGCCTACCGATCAGGACCGCATCTTCTGGGGGGGGCGTGGGGGGCCGTGCCTACCGATCAGGACCGCATCTTCTGGGGGGGGGGGCCGTGCCTACCGATCAGGACCGCATCTTCCGGGGGGGGGGGTGGGGGGCCGTGCCTACCGATCAGGACCGCATCTTCCGGGTGGGGGGGTGTGCCTACCGATCAGGACCGCATCTTCTGGGGGGGGCGGCCGTGCCTACCAATCAGGACCGCATCTTATGGGTGGGGGGCCGTGCCTACCGATCAGGACCGCATCTTCTGGGGGGCGGGGTGGCAGGGCATGCCTACCGATCAGGACTGCATCTTCCGGGGGGTGGGGGGAGCCATGCCTACCGATCAGGACCGCATCTTCCAGGGGGGAGGGGGGGGGCCGTGCCTACCGATCAGGACCGCATCTTCCGGAGGGCGGGGTGGCGGGGCATGCCTACCGATCAGGACCGCATCTTCCGGGGGGGTGGGGAGCCATGCCTACCGATCAGGACCGCATCTTCCAGGGGGGAGGGGGGGGCCGTGTCTACCGATCAGGACCGCATCTTCTGGGGGGGGGCCGTGCCTACCGATCAGGACCGCATCTTCTGGGTGGGGGGCCGTGCCTACCGATCAGGACCGCATCTTCCGGGGGGGGGGGGGCCGTGCCTACCGATCAGGACCGCATCTTCCGGGGGGGGGGGGGGCGTGCCTACCGATCAGGACCATATCTTCCAGGGGGGTGGGGGGGCATGTCTACATATCAGGACTGCATCTTTGGGGCCACTGGGGTGCCAGCTGTCACAGCCGCTCCTTCCCCTTCCTTGAAGAGCGCAAGTCCCTGGGGCCAGCCCCGCACACGCCACGTGGTCACCCGACTGAGCGGGGCAGAAAGGCTGTGTGGGCTTCTGGGGAGGATGAGGGGGCCGGCAGCCCTTTCACGGCCAGGTGGTGCTGCTGCTGGTGTGTAAACCCCGACCTGGGGGTTCCCCCTTTTGCACCGCAAGGGCCTGACTTCAGCACTGATGGCTGCGCACACGGCCAGCCACCAGCCGAGCCGTGGGGGCTCCTGTGTTTAGAGCGCTGGGGGTGGGGGTGGGCGGATTTTCATGACGGACCGTTTGGGCTGTGTGGTCTCCCTCCTGCCGCACTTCAAGTCCCTGTGTGTGGCACACGTTTATTCTTGAAGTACAGTCGAATGCTTTGCTGCGCCAGCCAGGTGCCCCAGTAAGTGTATTTCAAGTAGAGGCGGATGCTCTGTGGACTGAGCCCACCAGGCACCCCAGATTCCTGGATGTAAAGAGTGAAACTCTACGCCTGCACCCCTGCGGCCCCCAGGCAGGTGGAGCCGCTGTCTCCAGCTGTGTGGCCCCAGGTGTGCCGTGTAACTGCCGCTTCCTCCAAGTGATAAACTTTTCTCCCCCGTTCAATGTTTCCTGAGGGCTGTTCCTGAAAGGCGTGTTGCGGTCACGAAGCAGTACAAGGGCTGGTCCAGCCACAACACCGCTGGTTACAAATCTCTGAAAGTCTCATCGAAATACTTCCACTCTCGGGGTGCCTGCGTGGCTCAGTCGGTTAAGCGTCCGGCTCAGGTCACGATCTCACCGTTGGTCAGTTTGAATCCCCAGTCGGGCTTCTGCTAACAGCGTGGAGCCCACTTTGGATCCTCTGTCTCCCCGTCTTTCTGCCCCTCCCCTGGTCGCGCACTCTCCCTCAAAAGTAAATAAACATTAAAATAAACACTTCCCCCTTTTAAGACTTCTGAAAACACGGAAAACGCCTGAAAAAGCCTATATTTTATCACTTTTTTCCTCGCAAATTCTTAAGGCGTCCTCATCATTTAACATGACCGTGAAATAACCTAGGCGTCTTATGTCTATGAAATTGCTTCAAAGAACAGATTACACTGCTTTTAAAAATTCAGCTTGAGAGGCTGGCCAGAATTTCATACCTAAACCTTCAGGAACTTGACTTGGACTTATACTTAGGTCCGCTTTATTTGGAGAAACCTAGAGGAAAACACTGAATGTGTGGAGCGGGTAATTGCCCTGTTTTACTGTGTGCATGCCCTGACTGCCCTGACGGCTGGCACAACTGGGAACAGGACTCAAAGCACCACTGTGGGCTCAGTACCTCACACAGGTTTCCCCTTCCTGCGGGGAATGTGGGTACCCTCCTCGGTTAGGGAGACGGTGACAGGGCCCTCACTAAAGAGGACGGGGGTGGGGGGCTGCAAGAGGGAGCCATCACTCTCCGTGCTCGTTGCAGCGGGAGCACTCAATTAGGGACCCCAGATGCAAGTCTCAACAGGAAGACTCATCCCTTACAGATCCCAGCAGGGGAAGGGGCACCCTGCACCTACCAGGAGGAACCCCCACCCATGCAGGTCAACCAGGCAGAAAGTGTCATCTCAAGTCTTGATTCTGTCCAAAGTTTCTTCCAGAACAACCCCTGCCAACTTACTGCTTCTCCACACAGCAGAACCCTTGTTTGTTGGGGTTGTCCACAGTTTTGCTTCCTTGTCCCAAGTCACAGTTCTCTTACTCCCAGACAAACTCTTTTTCGCTGGTAAAATAACTTATTTTAAAGGTTAACGTTAGTGTATTAAAGCAGGGGTTTTTGTTTTGGGTTAAAAACTGTCATAAAAGGATTATAAAACTGTAAGTAAAAGGATTCCTATAGTTCAGATATGTCCTGTCTTACACGAAAATGTTTAACTAGAATATTCGTTTGAATGCGAACTGCCAAGAAGTGAACGCCACCCCCTGTCCCATGCAGGTGTACTTTGCACAAAGTTCTGCTTGAAATCAGCTAGACGGCTGGTGAGGCCTAAGAATGTATTGCAATGGGGTCAAAGTGGGCATCTCTGGTCCTTCCAAAGGGTGCACAGAGAGTCACAGGTGGTCCGTTCAGCATCCTGATACCTGTGGGCACCGCTCTGCCAGGCCATCGTCACCTGGTGGGGCCAGGCTTCCTACTTGTCATGCCTGGGGACCCGGTCTGGCTGTTTGGTTAGGCTTGGAACTCTGGGCTTCTGACATGAGAGAGCGCCGGGCATTGGGGGGGGGGGGGGTTACTCTCAGACGTTATAGCGAGTGCCGGGGGGGGGCGTTACGCTCAGACATTAGAGTGAACGCCGGGGAGTTACTCTCAGATGTTAGAGCGAGCACCTGGTTGGGGGGGGGTTACTCACAGATGTTACAGCGAGCGCCGGACTCGGGGAGGGGGTTACTCTCAGATGTTAGACGGAGCGCCGGGCTGGGGGTGTTACTCTCAGACGTTAGAGCGAGCGCCAGGGGAGTTACTCTCAGACGTTAGAGTGAGTGGGGGGGGGTGGTTACTCACAGACGTTATAGCGAGTCCTGGGCTGGGGGGGGGGTTACTCAGATGTTACAGCGAGCGCCGGGCCGGGGGGGGGGGAGTTACTCTCAGACGTTAGAACAAGTGCAGGGCTGGGGGGGGATTAAAGACGTTACAGCGAGCGCTGGGCTGGGGGGGGGGGTTATTGACAGACGTTAGAGCAAGTGCCGGGCTGGGGGGGGGTTACTCTCAGATGTTAGAGCAAGCGCCGGGGGAATCACTCTCAGATGTTAGAGCGAGCATCGGGTTGGGGGGGGGAGTTACTCTCAGACGTTAGAGCGAGCGCCGGGGGAATTACTCTCAGATGTTAGAGCGAGCATCGGGTTGGGGGGGGGGAGTTACTCTCAGACGTTAGAGCGAGCGCCGGGGGAATTACTCTCAGATGTTAGAGCGAGCATCGGGTTGGGGGGGGAGTTACTCTCAGACGTTAGAGCGAGCGCTGGGGGAATCACTCTCAGATGTTAGAGCGAGCACAGGGCTGGGGGGGGTGTTACTCTCAGATGTTAGAGTGAGCGCCGGGGGAATCACTCTCAGATGTTAGAGCGAGCACAGGGCTGGGGGGGGGGTGTTACTCTCAGACGTTAGAGCGAGCGCCGGGGGAATCACTCTCAGATGTTAGAGCGAGCATCGGGTTGGGGGGGGGAGTTACTCTCAGACGTTAGAACAAGTGCAGGGCTGGGGGGGGGATTAAAGACGTTACAGCGAGCGCTGGGCTGGGGGCGGGTTACTCTCAGATGTTAGAGCGAGCGCCGGGGGAATCACTCTCAGATGTTAGAGCGAGCATCGGGTTGGGGGGGGGGAGTTACTCTCAGACGTTAGAGCGAGCGCCGGGGGAATTACTCTCAGATGTTAGAGCGAGCATCGGGTTGGGGGGGGGGGAGTTACTCTCAGACGTTAGAGCGAGCGCCGGGGGAATTACTCTCAGATGTTAGAGCGAGCATCGGGTTGGGGGGGGAGTTACTCTCAGACGTTAGAGCGAGCGCTGGGGGAATCACTCTCAGATGTTAGAGCGAGCACAGGGCTGGCGGGGGTGTTACTCTCAGATGTTAGAGCGAGCGCCGGGGGAATCACTCTCAGATGTTAGAGCGAGCACAGGGCTGGGGGGGGTGTTACTCTCAGACGTTAGAGCGAGCACCGGGGGAATCACTCTCAGATGTTAGAGCGAGCATCGGGTTGGGGGGGGGGAGTTACTCTCAGACGTTAGAACAAGTGCAGGGCTGGGGGGGGGATTAAAGACGTTACAGCGAGCGCTGGGCTGGGGGCGGGTTACTCTCAGATGTTAGAGCGAGCGCCGGGGGAATCACTCTCAGATGTTAGAGCGAGCATCGGGTTGGGGGGGGGAGTTACTCTCAGACGTTAGAGCGAGCGCCGGGGGAATCACTCTCAGATGTTAGAGCGAACATCGGGTTGGGGGGGGGGGAGTTACTCTCAGACGTTAGAGCGAGCGCCGGGGGAATTACTCTCAGATGTTAGAGCGAGCATCGGGTTGGGGGGGGAGTTACTCTCAGACGTTAGAGCGAGCGCTGGGGGAATCACTCTCAGATGTTAGAGCGAGCACAGGGCTGGGGGGGGGTGTTACTCTCAGATGTTAGAGTGAGCGCCGGGGGAATCACTCTCAGATGTTAGAGCGAGCACAGGGCTGGGGGGGGGGGTGTTACTCTCAGACGTTAGAGCGAGCGCCGGGGGAATCACTCTCAGATGTTAGAGCGAGCATCGGGTTGGGGGGGGGGGGAGTTACTCTCAGACGTTAGAACAAGGCAGGGCTGGGGGGGGGATTAAAGACGTTACACAGCGAGCGCTGGGCTGGGGCGGCGGGTTACTCTCAGATGTTAGAGCGAGCGCCGGGGGAATCACTCTCAGATGTTAGAGCGAGCATCGGGTTGGGGGGGGGAGTTACTCTCAGACGTTAGAGTGAGCGCCGGGGGAATCACTCTCAGATGTTAGAGCGAGCATCGGGTTGGGGGGGGGAGTTACTCTCAGATGTTAGAGCGAGCGCCGGGGGAATCACTCTCAGATGTTAGAGCGAGCACAGGGCTGGGGGGGTGTTACTCTCAGACGTTAGAGCGAGCGCCGGGGGAATCACTCTCAGATGTTAGAGCGAGCATCGGGTTGGGGGGGGGGAGTTACTCTCAGACGTTAGAGCGAGCGCCGGGGGAATTACTCTCAGATGTTAGAGCGAGCATCGGGTTGGGGGGGGGGAGTTACTCTCAGACGTTAGAGCGAGCGCCGGGGGAATCACTCTCAGATGTTAGAGCGAGCACAGGGCTGGGGGGGTGTTACTCTCAGACGTTAGAGCGAGCGCCGGGGGAATCACTCTCAGATGTTAGAGCGAGCACAGGGCTGGGGGGGGTGTTACTCTCAGATGTTAGAGCGAGCGCCGGGGGAATCACTCTCAGATGTTAGAGCGAGCATCGGGTTGGGGGGGGGAGTTACTCTCAGACGTTAGAGCGAGCGCCGGGGGAATCACTCTCAGATGTTAGAGCGAGCATCGGGTTGGGGGGGGAGTTACTCTCAGACGTTAGAACAAGTGCAGGGCTGGGGGGGGGATTAAAGACGTTACAGCGAGCGCTGGGCTGGGGGCGGGTTACTCTCAGATGTTAGAGCGAGCGCCGGGGGAATCACTCTCAGATGTTAGAGCGAGCATCGGGTTGGGGGGGGGAGTTACTCTCAGACGTTAGAGCGAGCGCCGGGGGAATCACTCTCAGATGTTAGAGCGAGCATCGGGTTGGGGGGGGAGTTACTCTCAGACGTTAGAACAAGTGCAGGGCTGGGGGGGGGGATTAAAGACGTTACAGCGAGCGCTGGGCTGGGGGCGGGTTACTCTCAGATGTTAGAGCGAGCGCCGGGGGAATCACTCTCAGATGTTAGAGCGAGCATCGGGTTGGGGGGGGGAGTTACTCTCAGACGTTAGAGCGAGCGCCGGGGGAATCACTCTCAGATGTTAGAGCGAGCATCGGGTTGGGGGGGGGAGTTACTCTCAGACGTCAGAACAAGTGCAGGGCTGGGGGGGGGATTAAAGACGTTACAGCGAGCGCTGGGCTGGGGGCGGGTTACTCTCAGATGTTAGAGCGAGCGCCGGGGGAATCACTCTCAGATGTTAGAGCGAGCATCGGGTTGGGGGGGGGAGTTACTCTCAGACGTTAGAGCGAGCGCTGGGGGAATCACTCTCAGATGTTAGAGCGAGCATCGGGTTGGGGGGGGGAGTTACTCTCAGACGTTAGAGCGAGCGCCGGGGGAATCACTCTCAGATGTTAGAGCGAGCATCGGGTTGGGGGGGGGAGTTACCCTCAGACGTTAGAGCGAGCGCCGGGGGAATCACTCTCAGATGTTAGAGCGAGCATCGGGTTGGGGGGGGGAGTTACTCTCAGACGTTAGAGCGAGCGCCGGGGGAATCACTCTCAGATGTTAGAGCGAGCACAGGGCTGGGGGGGGTGTTACTCTCAGATGTTAGAGCGAGCGCCGGGGGAATCACTCTCAGATGTCAGAGCGAGCATCGGGTTGGGGGGGGGAGTTACTCTCAGACGTTAGAGCGAGCGCCGGGGGAATCACTCTCAGATGTTAGAGCGAGCATCGGGTTGGGGGGGGAGTTAATCTCAGACGTTAGAACAAGTGCAGGGCTGGGGGGGGGATTAAAGACGTTACAGCGAGCGCTGGGCTGGGGGCGGGTTACTCTCAGATGTTAGAGCGAGCGCCGGGGGAATCACTCTCAGATGTTAGAGCGAGCATCGGGTTGGGGGGGGGAGTTACTCTCAGACGTTAGAGCGAGCGCCGGGGGAATCACTCTCAGATGTTAGAGCGAGCATCGGGTTGGGGGGGGGAGTTACTCTCAGACGTTAGAACAAGTGCAGGGCTGGGGGGGGGATTAAAGACGTTACAGCGAGCGCTGGGCTGGGGGCGGGTTACTCTCAGATGTTAGAGCGAGCGCCGGGGGAATCACTCTCAGATGTTAGAGCGAGCATCGGGTTGGGGGGGGGAGTTACTCTCAGACGTTAGAGCGAGCGCCGGGGGAATCACTCTCAGATGTTAGAGCGAGCATCGGGTTGGGGGGGGGAGTTACTCTCAGACGTTAGAGCGAGCGCCGGGGGAATCACTCTCAGATGTTAGAGCGAGCATCGGGTTGGGGGGGGGAGTTACTCTCAGACGTCAGAACAAGTGCAGGGCTGGGGGGGGGATTAAAGACGTTACAGCGAGCGCTGGGCTGGGGGCGGGTTACTCTCAGATGTTAGAGCGAGCGCCGGGGGAATCACTCTCAGATGTTAGAGCGAGCATCGGGTTGGGGGGGGGAGTTACTCTCAGACGTTAGAGCGAGCGCTGGGGGAATCACTCTCAGATGTTAGAGCGAGCATCGGGTTGGGGGGGGGAGTTACTCTCAGACGTTAGAGCGAGCGCCGGGGGAATCACTCTCAGATGTTAGAGCGAGCATCGGGTTGGGGGGGGGAGTTACCCTCAGACGTTAGAGCGAGCGCCGGGGGAATCACTCTCAGATGTTAGAGCGAGCATCGGGTTGGGGGGGGGAGTTACTCTCAGACGTTAGAGCGAGCGCCGGGGGAATCACTCTCAGATGTTAGAGCGAGCACAGGGCTGGGGGGGTGTTACTCTCAGACGTTAGAGCGAGCGCCGGGGGAATCACTCTCAGATGTTAGAGCGAGCATCGGGTTGGGGGGGGGAGTTACTCTCAGACGTTAGAGCGAGCGCCGGGGGAATCACTCTCAGATGTTAGAGCGAGCACAGGGCTGGGGGGGTGTTACTCTCAGATGTTAGAGCGAGCGCCGGGGGAATCACTCTCAGATGTTAGAGCGAGCATCGGGTTGGGGGGGGGGAGTTACTCTCAGACGTTAGAGCGAGCGCCGGGGGAATTACTCTCAGATGTTAGAGCGCGGGTTGGGGGGGGGAGTTACTCTCAGACGTTAGAGCGAGCGCCGGGGGAATCACTCTCAGATGTTAGAGCGAGCACAGGGCTGGGGGGGGGTGTTACTCTCAGATGTTAGAGCCAGCGCCAGGGGAATCACTCTCAGATGTTAGAGCGAGCACAGGGCTGGCGGGGGGGGGGTGTTACTCTCAGACGTTAGAGCGAGCGCCGGGGGAATCACTCTCAGATGTTAGAGCGAGCATCGGGTTGGGGGGGGGGAGTTACTCTCAGACGTTAGAGCGAGCGCCGGGGGAATCACTCTCAGATGTTAGAGCGAGCATCGGGTTGGGGGGGGGAGTTACTCTCAGACGTTAGAGCGAGCGCCGGGGGAATCACTCTCAGATGTTAGAGCGAGCACAGGGCTGGGGGGGTGTTACTCTCAGACGTTAGAGCGAGCGCCGGGGGAATCACTCTCAGATGTTAGAGCGAGCATCGGGTTGGGGGGGGGGGAGTTACTCTCAGACGTTAGAGCGAGCGCCGGGGGAATTACTCTCAGATGCTAGAGCGAGCATCGGGTTGGGGGGGGGGGAGTTACTCTCAGACGTTAGAGCGAGCGCCGGGGGAATCACTCTCAGATGTTAGAGCGAGCACAGGGCTGGGGGGGGGTGTTACTCTCAGATGTTAGAGCGAGCTCCAGGGGAATCACTCTCAGATGTTAGAGCGAGCACAGGGCCGGGGGGGGGTGTTACTCTCAGATGTTAGAGCGAGCGCCGGGGGAATCACTCTCAGATGTTAGAGCGAGCACAGGGCTGGGGGGGGGTTACTCTCAGATGTTAGAGCGAGCGCCAGGGGAATCACTCTCAGATGTTAGAGCGAGCACAGGGCTGGGGGGGGTGTTACTCTCAGATGTTAGAGCGAGCGCCGGGGGAATCACTCTCAGATGTTAGAGCGAGCACAGGGCTGGGGGGGGGTGTTACTCTCAGACGTTAGAGCGAGCGCCGGGGGAATCACTCTCAGATGTTAGAGCGAGCATCGGGTTGGGGGGGGGGAGTTACTCTCAGACGTTAGAGCGAGCGCCGGGGGAATCACTCTCAGATGTTAGAGCGAGCATCGGGTTGGGGGGGGGAGTTACTCTCAGACGTTAGAGCGAGCGCCGGGGGAATCACTCTCAGATGTTAGAGTGAGCACAGGGCTGGGGGGGTGTTACTCTCAGATGTTAGAGCGAGCGCCGGGGGAATCACTCTCAGATGTTAGAGCGAGCATCGGGTTGGGGGGGGGTGAGTTACTCTCAGACGTTAGAGCGAGCGCCGGGGGAATTACTCTCAGATGTTAGAGCGAGCATCGGGTTGGGGGGGGGGAGTTACTCTCAGACGTTAGAGCGAGCGCCGGGGGAATCACTCTCAGATGTTAGAGGGAGCACAGGGCTGGGGGGGGGTGTTACTCTCAGATGTTAGAGCGAGCGCCAGGGGAATCACTCTCAGATGTTAGAGCGAGCATCGGGTTGGGGGGGGAGTTACTCTCAGACGTTAGAGCGAGCGCCGGGGGAATCACTCTCAGATGTTAGAGCGAGCACAGGGCTGGCGGGGGGGGTGTTACTCTCAGACGTTAGAGCGAGCGCCGGGGGAATCACTCTCAGATGTTAGAGCGAGCATCGGGTTGGGGGGGGGAGTTACTCTCAGACGTTAGAGCGAGCGCCGGGGGAATCACTCTCAGATGTTAGAGCGAGCATCGGGTTGGGGGGGGGAGTTACTCTCAGACGTTAGAGCGAGCGCCGGGGGAATCACTCTCAGATGTTAGAGCGAGCATCGGGTTGGGGGGGGGAGTTACTCTCAGACGTTAGAGCGAGCGCCGGGGGAATCACTCTCAGATGTTAGAGCGAGCATCGGGTTGGGGGGGGGAGTTACTCTCAGACGTTAGAGCGAGCGCCGGGGGAATCACTCTCAGATGTTAGAGCGAGCATCGGGTTGGGGGGGGGAGTTACTCTCAGACGTTAGAGCGAGCGCCGGGGGAATCACTCTCAGATGTTAGAGCGAGCACAGGGCTGGGGGGGGTGTTACTCTCAGATGTTAGAGCGAGCGCCGGGGGAATCACTCTCAGATGTTAGAGCGAGCACAGGGCTGGGGGGGGGTGTTACTCTCAGACGTTAGAGCGAGCGCCGGGGGAATCACTCTCAGATGTTAGAGCGAGCACAGGGCTGGGGGGGGTGTTACTCTCAGATGTTAGAGCGAGCGCCGGGGGAATCACTCTCAGATGTTAGAGCGAGCACAGGGCTGGGGGGGGTGTTACTCTCAGATGTTAGAGCGAGCGCCGGGGGAATCACTCTCAGATGTTAGAGCGAGCATCGGGTTGGGGGGGGAGTTACTCTCAGACGTTAGAGCGAGCGCCGGGGGAATCACTCTCAGATGTTAGAGCGAGCACAGGGCTGGGGGGGGTGTTACTCTCAGATGTTAGAGCGAGCGCCGGGGGAATCACTCTCAGATGTTAGAGCGAGCACAGGGCTGGGGGGGGGGGTGTTACTCTCAGACGTTAGAGCGAGCGCCGGGGGAATCACTCTCAGATGTTAGAGCGAGCACAGGGCTGGCGGGGGGGGTGTTACTCTCAGACGTTAGAGCGAGCGCCGGGGGAATCACTCTCAGATGTTAGAGCGAGCACAGGGCTGGCGGGGGTGTTACTCTCAGACGTTAGAGCGAGCGCCGGGGGAATCACTCTCAGATGTTAGAGGGAGCGCCGGGTTGGGGGGGCGGTTACTCTCAGACGGAAGGATCTGGGGGACAGCGTAAGCCCATGCAACTTTGACCCGCCTGTTTCGACAATTACGCAGGACAGACCGTTAAGGATCTGGTGAAACCCGAAAAGAGAAGTGGGGTGCACCCCGCGCAGGAAACCCACTGTCCTCCCCAAAAAGGAAACAAACACACCGGCCAGTGACTGCGGCCCAGCCTGCTCCCACTGCCACTCTCTGGAAAGTGCTTTGCGCAACCAGACAAGGCAGCTGAGGAACGAAGGCACGTCAGTGTCAAAACAAAGGCCATTCCCCCCCCCCCCCCCCCAGGATACCTGCAGCCAGCAAGAAAAAGATAACAAAGGAGCTGACCTTCCTGTGAGCCGAGACTGCGCCACGGGCTGCCACGCGTCGCCCAGGTGGACTCCCGCGCCCGCGGGTGTCAGGCGCCATGAGGCCTGAGCCCCGGACCCTGCGCCAGGGTCCCTAATGACGGCCCGGCCCACGTCCCGGGTCCCCAGTCGTGCCCGTGAACCCGCAACCTTCCCTGGGCCGGGCCTGATTCAGGTCGGGAATAGGGCATCTGAGCTTCGAGTCCCTAAAGACGCCTCTGGGGAGTTCAACGTGCCCTGTGGGGCCCTGGCTCCAGGGACCCGCCCACGGCCCGCGTCGTGCTGCCCAGGGTCCCAATAGACTCTGGGAAGGAGACCCCAGCCTCCCACACCACCCCAGACCCTCCATTCCAGCCCATCCCCGCCTAAGGCCCCACCGGCCCTCCCACGGCGCCCCCACAGCCGGTTCGAGCCCCGACCCCAACTAAAGACCCCGGCTACGCCCCGCCCCCCAACCTTCACTCCTCCCAACTGAGGATCCTGGGCCTCCCCCTGTCCCTCCCGCGGCGCCCCTGGACTGTCCTTTCCTGCCCCGCCCCCTATTTAAGGACCGCGGCCGCCAGCTCCCCCGCCCCTCCCCCTGCTCACTGGTCCCTCCTAGCTGGTGCCCCACCCCCACCACAACCCCGGGCGTCTCCCCAGCCAACCCAGTTCGTGGCCTGCCCCCAGTCGCCCCCTTCCCGACCACCCCTGGAGGTTGCACTAAAGTCCTGGTCCTACCTACCGCCGCTCTCGGCGCGGCCCGCTCGCTCCCATTCCGTCCCGCCGCTCGGTCCTCAGCCTCGGCTCCCCGACTGAGTCTACGCGCCGAGCGGCCCTCGAGCCCTCCCTTGGGCCTTCGGATTCTTCCGTCAGTTTTCGGCCACCATCGCTCGACATCGGCTCAGCTTCGGCTCTTTCCCCGCTCAGTCTCCGCCCTTTCCATCCTCCCTCGTCGCTGCCCGCCGCCACTCGGCTGTCCCCGTCGATGATCGGCACCGCGCACGGCCTCGGCCCTCTTCCCATCCCGCGGTCTTTCGGTCGCGTGCCCATTCTTGGTCTTGACCCAGGGAAGACCCTTGGCCCCTCTCTTTCAGTGCGGGGGATCTGCGCAGGCGCTCTGCGGTTTCTCCCATCTGGGGTGAATTCTCACATTCTCGGAAGATGCCGTCTCAGGAAACTACACCATGATGGTCTCAAGCGAGGGGTCAGGGCAGAGGGGTAGGGGTGATATCACGAACAGACAGCAAGGGTCAGATAGGGAAGGGGTTGGGTTTAGGCTATAAGCTTTAGGCTTAGGTTTTAAGTGCACGTTTTGGGTTGGGTTAGGACTCGAATCGTTTTAGGTTGGGGTTTGGAGTTATGGGGTACGGGGTAGAGGTTAGGGTTTGGATGAGGATTAGGGTTCCAGGTTACAGTTCTGGGTTGAGGGTTAGGGTTAGGATTAGGACTAGGAATAGGGCCTGGGCACCGTCGACCCCAATCCGCCTGAAGTGATAGGATTTTCCATAGCGTTGATATCAGGGCTCGGTGAAGAGTGTGTTAGGGTTAGCGTTTTGTTTTTATTTTTTTATTTTTTATTAAAAAAAATTTTTTTAACGTTTATTTATTTTTAAGACAGAGCATGAACGGGGGGAGGGTCAGAGAGAGAGGGAGACACAGAATCCGAAGCAGGCTCCAGGCTCCGAGCTGTCAGCACAGAGCCTGACGCGGGGCTCGAACTCACGACCGTGAGATCATGACCTGAGCCGAAGTCAGACGCTCAACCGACTGAGCCACCCAGGCGCCCCAGGATTAGCATTCTGATTCAGGGTCTGACCGAGTTGTGAGCCTGCCTTATGTCGGGCTCAGGATCCCCTCCTTTAGCTCCACCCAGGCACTGAATATGTTATCCAAAATTTCAACATCCTTGCTTAAGAATCCTGCACTGGTTATGGGCCCCAAATCTATTATTTGCTTTGTACAGACAGGTGGGGCTTCTTGGAGCCAGAGTCCCGCTACGGTAGGGTTAGGCCTATGGAGGGTCAGCGTTACAGATAGGCTAGGGTTAGGCGTTAGGGTTAAGTCGTAGGAGGCTCCAGTCCCTAAACCCACAGCAGTGCAGTTGTCTCCCCCAAGTGCTGAGTGGATTGCAGAAGTGAGGGTGCTGGTAATGATTAGTCTTTGGTTTCCAAAACCAGACCACTGTATGGGCCACACTTCGGATAGGCCTCAGCAATCCTCTCGTGCAGCTGCAGTCCTGCTTTGGAAGTGACAAGGTGATGTTCCACATTCCATGCGGAGTATTTCTGTACCGATTCTCGAACCCATGTGTGTGCTGTTGTCAGATTTTGGAATTAGGACCCCATGGGGAGAGAGCCTTAGTTAGGGTTAGAGTTCAGTCCAGGGACGTCACCAGGGCTGAAGTGATAACCAGTATTGTGAATTCCATGGAGGGCTGAAGTGAGAGCACATGTGCGGCTGTGGGACTGGTGTAAACTTAGTGAGACAGAGAGGGTTAGGTGTAGGGTGAGGGTTATGTCTAGGTCAGAGGAGGCTCGCTAGGGCCGTTGCGACTCCAATCTCGTGATCTCCCTCGAGGGCTGAATTGAGAGCCCATGAAAGGGTGCGGGCCAAGTGTAGGGTTAGAGTTAGAGATAGGGTTAGGTGTAGGTTGAGAATTAGGGTTAGGGTTATGGGTAGGGTTAGGTCCCAGGAGGCTCCAGGCACTGACTCCACAGCAGAGATGTTGGATCCAAGAAGGGCTGAGTGGAGAGCATCATGGAGGGTGCCAGTCGGGATAAGTTTCTGGGTTACAAGGCCAGACAACTCTATCCGATGCTCGTCGCGTAGTCCTCAGAAATCCTCTGTTGTATCAGCAGTCAGACTTGGGAAGAGACATGGTGATGTTCCATTTTCTAGGCAGAGTATTTCTGCACCGGTACTTGAACCTTTTTGTGTGCTGTTTTCAGACGTTGTAATAGGGTCCCTATGGGGAGAGAGACTTAGCTAGGGTGAGTTTTGTGTCCAGGCGTATTTCCAGGGCAAAAACAACACCAGTCTTCTGAACTAGGTGGAAGCCTTTGTCAGGGCAAAAATGCGGCTGTAGTCTTGTGTGGACTTAAGGAGATGTATAGTGTTATGTGTAGGTTGAGGATTATGATTAGGGTGAGAGTTAAGCTTAGGATTAGTCCCCAGGAGGCTCTAGGCACTGAACAAACAGTAGAAAAATGACTCCCAGAAGGAATGAGTGGAGTATACATGGGAGTGTACCGGGCATGATTAGTCTTTGGGTTCAAAGGCCAGTCAATTCTGTGGGACAGTGGTTGGGTAGGCCTCAGGAATCCTCTTGGGCAGCTGCAGCTGGGCCTGGAAATGACATGGTAAGCTTCCAGGTTCCATGCCGAGTGACCCTGCACCGCTTCTGGACCCCAGGCGCCTGGTGTTCTCATAGATTGGAATTGGGTCCCCATGGGGAGGGAGCCTTAGCTAGGGTTAGGGTTTGGTCCAGGGAGGTCGCCAGGGCCGAAGCAACTCCGGTCTCGTGATCTCCCTCGAGGGCTGAAGTGAGGGCCCATGCCAGAAGGCGGCTCCATAGCAGGGTTAGGGTTCGAGGCAGGCTTAGGTTGTCGTGGAGGGTCCCGGTTCGGGGTACGGTTAGGGTTAGGGTTAGGTCCCAGGAGGCTCCAGGCGCCCAACACACAGCATGGCAGTGGTCGCCCCCAAGGACTGAGTTGAGAGCACAAGGGACGGTGCCGGTCAGGATCCGTCTTTGGCTGCCAAGGCCACACACGTGATTGGGCCCCAGGTCCAGGAGGCCTCCGGAATTCCCTTGGGCCGCTGCCACCGGGCCTGGCAAACGACATGGTGAGCTTCCAGGTTCCATGCCGAGTCAGCCTGCACCGCTTCTGTACCCCAGGCTCCTGGTGTTCTCACACGTTGGACTTGGTTCCCCATGGGGAGGCAGCCTTAGCTAGGGTTAGGGTTCGGTCCAGGGACGTCTCCCGGGTCGAAGCGACTGCGGTCTCGTGTTCTCCCTTGAGGGCTGAAGTGATGGCCCATGCAGCAAGTTGGCTCCAGTGCAGGGTTAGGGTTCGAGGCAGGCTTAGGTTTCGGTGGAGGGTCCCGGTTTGGGGTACGGTTAGGGTTAGGTCCGAGGAGGCTCCAGGCGCCGAACCCACAGCAGGGCCGTGGTCTCCGCGAAGGGCTGAGTTGAGGGCACAAGGGAGGCTGCTGGTCAGGATCTGTCTTTGGCTGCCAAGGCCACACACGTCGATCGGGCCCTGGTTGAGGAGGCCTCCGGAATCCTCTTGGGCAGCTGCCGCCGGGCCTGGGAAATGACATGGTGAGCTTCCAGGTTCCATGCCGAGTCAGTCTTCGCCGCTTCTGGACTCCAGGCACGTGGTGTTGTCAGACATTGGAATTGGTTCCCCATGGGGAGAGAGCCTTAGCTAGGGTTAGGGTTTGGTCCAGGGACGTCGCCAGGGCCGAAACGACTCCGGTCTCGTGATCTCCCTCGAGGGCTGAAGTGAGGGCTCATGCAGCAAGGTGGCTCCAGGGCAGGGTTAGGGTTCGAGGAAGGCTTAGGTTTCGGTGTAGGGGCCCCGGTTTGGGTTAGGGTTAGGTGAGGTCACTGGAGGCTCCAGGCGCCGAAACCACAGCAGGGCAGTGGTCTCCTCGAAGGGCTGAGTTGAGGGCACAAGGGACGGTGCCAGTCAGGAACCGTCTTTGGCTGACAAGGCCACGCAATTCAATCGGCCCCTCATCGTGGAGGCCTCCAGAATCCACTCGGGCAGCTGCAGCCGTGCCTGGGAAACGACATTGTGAGCTTCCAGGTTCCATGCTGAGTCAGCCTGCACCACTTCTGGACCCCAGGCGCATGGTGTTGTCAGACGTTGGAATTGGGTCCCATGGGGAGAGAGCCTTAGTTAGGGTTAGGGTTCGGTCCAGGCACTTCGCCAGGGAGGTGGCGTAGGGGGATGGGTTTAATGGGTTGTGGGCTAAGGAGGGCACTAGTAGTGAGGATCACTGGGTGTTTTATGTAAGTGATGGATGACTACATTCTATACCTGAAGGTAACATTACACTGTATGTTAACCAACTGGAATTTAAATAAAAACTTGAAAAAATAAATACTAAGGAAATACATAAATACATTTAAACTAAACTAAATAAATACCTTCTAAAAAAGGAAAAGAAAACTCATATGATGATGTCAATAGACACAGAAAAAGCGTTCTGGCAAAATTTGGTATCCATTTGTGCTAAAAATCTCTGTAGAATTTTGTGTAGAAGGAACAAATCTCAACATAAGAAAGGTCATATATGTGAAGCCCACAGCTAATATCATACTCAGTAGTAAAATTGTGAAAGATTTTCCACTAAGATCAGGCACAAGACAAGGATGCCCTAGATATGTGAACGGGATTGGGTGATGCAGGCTTCTGGGTATGCAATGAATGAATCACAGCTAGAAGATATAGCATAGGGGACATAGAGAATGGTACTGGAGTAGTGATGCATGGTGACAGATGATAGCTACACCTGTGTTAGCGTAGCAGAATGTATACATTTGTCCAATGACTATGTTGTTCATCTGAAACTAATGTAACATAGTGTGTCAGCTACTCCCAAATAACAGGTTTTTTTTTTTTAAACAAGGTAAAGGACTGAAATAAAAAGTGTAATGTAAAAGAACCTGTCAATATCTAATCAAGAAATGCAGTGAAGTTCCTAACTAGAAAGTCACCATATCAAATTCTGTATCATTCCTATACACTAACCCAATTATCTAAGAAGTAAAGAAAACAATCCCATTTGCAATAGCATCAAAAACAATAAAAATTATAGCAATACATTTAGCCAAGGAAATGAAAATCTCTCTACAGAAAACTATAAAACCTGTGTGCAGGAATGGAAGAAATTCAATTTGGGTGAAAGAACGGGGAGAACACACAAGTCAGTGAAAAGCCATCCCATGTCCAACTTTCGGAGGAATTGATACAGATACAATGTCCATATTACCCAAGGCCATCTAGAGATTCAGTGCAATCTCTATCAAGACTCCGATGCAATTTTTATGCAATTAGAAAATCATATCCTAAAATTTATTTGGAACCACAAGAAGACCCCAAGTAGCCAACGCAAGAAAGAACAAAACAGGAGGCATCACACTTCTTGATTTCAAGCGTCATTCTAACACAAATCAATTATGTCACTGGCATAAGCACACCCACAAGACAATGGAACAGAAATTGAGAGCCCAAACTAAACCCATGCATCACAGTCACCTAGTATTCGACAAGGGAGTCAATAATACACAGTGGAGAAGAGTAGTCTTTTGAATAACTGGTGTATTCACCATTTATTGAACTGATATTCACATGTATAAGAACAAAGTTTAGCACCGTATAATACACCACTCCCTAGAGAGTGAACGGAAGAAATAGAGAGAGATGTGGTTAGAGAGAAACAGAAACAAAGAGGAAGTACAAGAAGGAAAGTAGAGACCTGGTCCGGGTATGTGGACACGGTTAGATGGGCCAGGGGAGAGGGGATGTATGAAGTGGCTCTGAGTGCTGGGGCAGAAAGGGCTTATATCATGGGCATCAGAGTTCCATGGCCCCAAGACTCCAACATCTCTGGGTCCAAGTTCTGCAGAGGCCATTGGAATTGAAAAGATGGGTAGCCCTCATTTCTTCTGGAATTGTGAGGTTCAGCCTCACGTTCTGTCATAGAGAGGGATGTCTTGAGGGAGAGTGTGCTGCTCTTTGGCAGGTAAACTCCATAGCCTGCCCTGTGGGGAGGTGTCCCAGGGCCATCTCCCTCACTGCCCCAGGCTCTGTTGGATTTCCCCCCTCCTCCACCAGCTGGCCTTCCTCAAGTTCTGAACCCAGGCATCAGGCATTGTGTTGCCCTCAGGTCCTGCAGTCTGGACCTGGCAGAGGTGGACTAGTAATATTGATAAAAAAATATATATTTGACAATAAGGTACACATCCTCCCTCTGGGACTAGCGGTGTGCATCCAAATCATAGGTTGCTATCCTCCTCTCCACAACCAATCTGAGGAATCCAGAAGGTAGGTGGACCCTTTAAAACACCCTAGTCTTCTTTTACATGAAATTCAAAGACATTTGCTTGAGCCAGCTTTCTTTTAATTCTGAAGAGATGGCAATTAGTAATTGAAGGCATAATAGTCCTATAGGAAATTGACCTATATGACTGATGGACATTATTTCATCCATCCGTATCCCTAAAGCACATTTCATTGGAAATATTAGCCAAGGATACACACTGTAAATTCACAACAGATGTGTAGCTCCCTGGAAGTTGCATTCTGATCTTGTCACATATGTTTCATCTAAGATATTATTAGTGACTTTTCAGATAAGCTTTCAACATCAAGAAGGTGATGTTAGAGAATCTGGTATAAATGGAAATTCGCAGATTCTAAATGAGGAATGATTTTTCATTTTTAATGTTTCTTTTTTTTAATTTTTTTTAACGTTTTATTTATTTTTGAGACAGAGACAGAGCATGAACGGGGGAGGGGCAGAGAGAGAGGGAGACACAGAATCGGAAGCAGGCTCCAGGCTCTGAGCCATCAGCCCAGAGCCCGACGCGGGGCTCGAACTCACGGACCGTGAGATCGTGACCTGAGCCGAAGTCGGACGTTTAACTGACTGAGCCACCCAGGCGCCCCAATGTTTCTTTTTTTGAGAGAACCCGAGCTGGGGAGGGGGATAGAGTGGGAGACACCGAATATGAGGCAGGCTCGAGGCTCTGAGCTCTCAGAACAGAGCCTGATGCGGGGCTCAAACTCATGGACTGCAAAATCATGACTTGACTCAAAGTCGGACGCTTAACCGACTAAGCCACCCAAGCGCCCCAGGAAGGATAGTTTAGTGGCAAAGAAGAAGAAATTAAAGATAGTGTAAAGGATGTCTATTTTTAATTGAAAGATTGTTCACACATTTGTTGTGTTAGTTTTAGGCATACATTGTAGTCATTCCATATGTCTATCCATTATGTTGTACTCAACCACAAGTGTAGCTATCCTGTGAAAGCATGCAACAATATTGTTACAGGATTGACTCCATTCCATTGGCTGTCCCTTGTATCCCTAGGACTCATTCACTCCATAGCTGGACGCCGGTATCTCTCTCTCTCTCAAAGGTGTCCATTCTTTTTTTTTTTTTTAATTTTTTTTCAACGTTTTTTATTTATTTTTGGGACAGAGAGAGACAGAGCATGAACGGGGGAGGGGCAGAGAGAGAGGGAGACACAGAATCGGAAGCAGGCTCCAGGCTCCGAGCCATCAGCCCAGAGCCTGACGCGGGGCTCGAACTCACAGACCGCGAGATCGTGACCTGGCTGAAGTCGGACGCTTAACCGACTGCGCCACCCAGGCGCCCCAAAGGTGTCCATTCTTTATCTAACCTAAGTATTTTGGTGGTAAACAAAATTACCTCTTGTTCAGCATGTATAAATCGGTGGTCTATTTTTCTGTGAATATTGCTTAAAACATTATAAATGATGTCGTTACGTTAATAAATTCGGTTTCATTCTTCACTCACGAGAAAGAGAAGGAAAAGATTTTGTGTCCCAAGCCCTGTCACTAAAACCTTCCCAACGAGGAGAACAGGCTTAGTTGCCCAGAGCACCTTCGGTCTCTCAGCTGAGCAACCAGGGCCTTCCACATTGAAGGAATTCCCATGGTGGCCAGCAGAGAGAGCTCAAGAACCACAGACCCCCGAGGGGCGGGTTCCTCTGCTGGGCAGTGATAGCCAGCAGAGGGCGCACCATCTGCTTTTCTGACCCAGGGCACCTCAGAGCAGGAAGGGCTTAGATTGCTCTCAGAGGACTCAGGCCTCTGCTGTTGCCTCAGTACAGAGAGCAGAGATGCATTTCCAGCAGGTTCTGCCACCCGCCCCAGGGGAGACCTTGGGAGCTTAGCAGCAACTTGGCATCTCCTGAGTCGCCAGAGAGAGGCTGCCTTGTTGTACTGAGTGCTGAGGAGGGGGCGCCGGGTGGCTTCCCTGGTCAAGCTGGTTGCTGAGCTGCACAGGCCTTTGCATTTTCTGGGCTGTTCCCGTGTTTCATTCCACCCCTTCCCGGACAGTTTTTGAACAAGACGTATTTTACTAAAGGACTCGTGGATTGCGGGGTCCCGCGACATCACCTCATAGATGCAGTCGATGGTTTGTTCCAGATTCAGGCTTGTTTCCGGGAAGTAACCCTAACAGAAATTCAGAAGCACGGGAGCTGCATTCAATTAGGACGTGGATACATGAAATGCTCGTCTCACGACCTTCTAGAAGAATGAGCTGGGACCCATGTTCCGAGTCCTGCTGGAACCAGAGACCAAGGTAAGGGCACAAACTGTCCCACACATCATACATGCTTTTTTAAAAATTTCATGGTTATTTTTCCAACCTAGTGAAGCGATTGAAAACTACAGAAAACCTGGTAGGTAAGTCTCATTAACCTTATGTTATCTTTTAATTGAAATTCCAGTGAGTGAAGACACAGTGTAATATTAGTTTCAGGTGTCCAATATAGAGCAGCCCTTCCACACGTCACCCGGAGCTCCTCCCAGGTGCACTTCTTAATCCCCATCAGCTGCTTCACCCATTCCCTCACCTCGCTGTGGAACTCCCCAGTTTGTTTCCTAGTTAAGAGTCCGTTTGTCTCCTCCCCCCCCCCCTTTGTTTTGTTTTCTTGCCATGTGTTAGTGAAATCATTGGGTATTTGTCTGTCTCCGACAGGCTTATTTCACCCAGCATAACATTTTCTCTCTCCATCCACCTCGTGGCAAATGGCAAGATTTCATGTTTTTATGGCTAAATAATATTACATTCCATATACCACATCTCAACTTATTCATCAGTTGATGGGTGCTTGGATAGTTTCTGTAATTTGGCTTTTGTAGAAAATGCTGCTGTAAACATCACGGTGCATGTATCCCTTTGAAGATTTTGTATTCTTTGTGGAAATACTTTGTAGTGAAATCGCTGGATTGTAAGGTACTTCTGTTTCCAGTTTTTTTTTTTTTGACATCTCCACGTTGTTTTCCAGAGTGGCTGCACCAGTTTGCATTCTTACCCACAGTGCAAGAGGTTTCCTCTTTCCCCACATCCTTGGCAACACCTGCTGTTTCATCATTCATTGATTTTCGTCATGCAGACAGATGTGATGCGTTATCTCATTGTACTTTTGAATTGTATTTCCCTGAAGATCAGTATTGTTGAGCATTTTTTCATGTGTCTCTTGGCCAGGTATATGTCTTCCTTCGGGAAATGTCCATTCGTGTCTTCTGCCCATTTTTAATCAGATTTCTCATTTTTTGGGTGCTGTATAACTGTATATATTTTGGACAGTAACCCTTTATCCGATGTCGTTTGCAAATATCATTCTGTTGATGTTTTAGTTTTGTTGATTATTTCCTTGGTGACGGAAGGTTTTAATTTTTATAAAGTCTCATTATTTTTGCTTGTGTTTCCCTTACCTCTAGAGATATATCTACAAAGACGTTTGTACAGGCAATGTCAAGTAAGATACCACCCGTGTTATCCTCTGGGATTTTTATGGTTTCAGGTTTCACATATAGGTCTTTGTCCATGTTGGATTTATTTTTGTGTATGTTGTAAGAAAGTGGTCCGTTGTTTTTGTTTTGTTTTGCAGATTGCTGTCCAGTTTTTCCAAAACCATATGTTGAGGAGCCTTTTTTTAAATTTATGTATTTATTTTTGGGAGAGAGAGAGAGAGAAAGAGAATGCAGAAGAGGGGCAGAGAAATATGGAGAGAGAGAATCCCACGCATGCTCTGCACTGCCCTGAGATCATGACCTGAGCTGAATCCACCATCACACGCTTTCGTGACTGGGCCACCCATGTGTCCCAAGACTATCTTTTTTTCCATTGGATGTTCTTTCCTGCTTTGTTGAGAATTAATTGACCATAGAGGTGTGAGTTTATTTCTGGGTTTCCATGCTATTGATCTATGCGTATGAGTTTGTTGTTGTTGTTATTTTTTGTTGTTTTGTCAGTACTGTTCAGTACGGACATACTGATCATACTGTTCTGATCAGTATAGCTTTGTAATATAACCTAAAGTCTGGAATTGTGATGTCTCCAGCTTTGCTTTTCTTCTACAAGTTTGTTTTGGCTGTTTGGGGACTTTTGTCATTCCATACAAATTTTGAGATTATTTGTTCTTGTTCTGTGACAAATGTTTTTGTTAGTGTGATATCCCTATCACACTTCATTTCATTATATGTGTAGATTGTTTTGAGTGTAGACATTTTAACAGTATTTTGTGCTTCCCATCCATGAACATGGAATGTATGTCCATTTCTTTGTGTCCTCTTCCATTTATTTCATCAGTGTTTCATAGCCTTTAGAGTACAGGTCTTTCACCTCTTTGGTTAGGTTTATTCCTGGTTTCTTGTGGTATTTGTGAGCCTGTCAATGGGATTGATCCCTTACTTTCTCTCTGTGTTAATTCATGGTTTGTGTTAGAAATTCAATACATCTATGTTCCTTGATTTCTGTAGATTGTGACTTGTTGAATTCATATATCAATTCTAGCAATTTTTTAAGGGAGCCTTTCATGTTTTTTATAGAACATATCATGTCAGTTCCAAACAGCGAAAGTGCTACTTCTTCCTTGCCGATGTGGATGCCTCTTATTTCTTTTTGTTGTCTGAGTGCTGTGGTTAGGGTTTCCCGTACTATGTGGGATAACAGTGGTGACAGGGGTCATTCCTATCTTGTCCCTGACTTTGGAAGAAAAACTTTCAATTTTTACCCATCGAGGATGAGATAAGCTGTGGGTTTTTCCTAGATAACCTTTATTATGTGCAGGTAGGTTGAGTCTCAATGTGCTTTGCTGAGGGTTTTTATCATGAATGGATGTGACATTTTATCAAATAGTTTTCCTGCATCTGTTGAAAGCTTCATATTGTTCTTATCCTTTCTTCTATTACTGTGGTGCATCATGTTGGTTGATATGTGAATGTGGAACCACGCTTGCAGCCCAGGAATATATCCCACTTGATTATGGTCAATGATTCTATTAATGTATTGTTGACTTTAATTTGAAGGTATTTTAATGAGAATTTCGGCATACATAGTCATCAGGCTATTGCTCTGCACTTTTATTTAAAATTTTTTAAACATCTTTTTAAATGCTTATGTCTTTCCTTAGATAGAGTACATAAAAGTGAGGGAGGGGCAGAGAGACAGGGCGAGAGAGAATCCTGGCCATGCCCCACACTGTCATGGCAGGGCCCAACGTGGGACTCGAACCCACACACTGCAAGATAATGTCCTAATCCAAAATTAAGAGTTGGAGAGTAAACCGACCGACCCACACAGGCGCCGCTGCAGTTTTCGGTTTTAGTGGAGGCTTCATCTCGTTTTGGTATCAGGGTAATGATGGCCTCATACGATGAATTTGTAAGTTTTCCTTCTTTTTTTATTTTTTGTAATAAAATTAATAATAAATAATAAATTCGAGGAGAATACATTTTACCTCTTCCTTGAATGGATGGTAGAATTCATCAATGAAGCCATCTGGCCATGAACTCTTGTGTTGGGGGGAGATTTTTTTAATTACTGATGGGGTATCTTTCTGTTTTCAGATTTTAGGTATCTTCCTGTTTCAGCTTTGGTAGTTTGTGTGTTTCTAGGAATTTGTCCATTTTTCTCAGAGTGTCCAATTTGTTGCATATAGTTGTTCATAATATTATCTTCTAGTTGTATTTTTGTGGTGTTGACTGTTATTTCTCCTTTCTTATTTGTGATTTTATGTATTTGAGTCCTTTCTGTCTTCTTTGTGAAGAGTCTGCCTAGGAGGTTTTCAAGTTGATTACTGCTTTCAATGAACCAGCCCCTGGTTTCATTGATTTGGTCTAGTGTCTTTTTGGTTTCTATATTCCTTATTTCTGCCCTAAACTCTATTATTTCCTTCCTTCTGCTGCTCTTTTTCTCATTCCTTTAGGTGTAAGTTAGGATTCTTTGAGATTTTTCTTGCTCTTTAAGGTAGGCTTGTATTGCTATATACTTCCATCATAGACTGCTTTTGCCGCATTCCAAAGGGTTTTACCAGTGTATTTTCATTTTCATTTGTTTCAGTGTATTTTCTCATTGATTTCCTGTTTGACCCATTCATTTAGTAGCATGTTATTTAACCTTCCTTTATTTGTGGCCTCCCCCCTCCCCCCCCCCCGCCCTTTTTTTGTGGTTGACTTCAAGTTTCCTAGCTTTCTGGTTAGAAAAGATGCTTGGTCTGATCTTTGTCGTTGGGTACCTCTTGAGGCCTGATTTGTGACCTAGAAGGTGATCAATTCTGGAGAATGCCCCAGGTATGCTTGAAAAGAATGTGTACTCTGCCATTTTAGTATGGAGTGTTCTGAATATATCTGTTAAACCCTTCTGGTCCAGTGTGTCATTCAAAGCCATTGTTTCCTTGTTGACTTTCTGTTTATAGGTTCTGTCCATTGATGTGAGTGATGTGTTAAAGTCCTCTACTATCATCATATTATTATAAATGAGTTCCTTTATGGTTGTTGCTAAATGTTTTATATACTTGGTGATCGCATGTTGGGTGCATCAAAATTTACAATCATTGGATCTTCTTGTTTGGCTGTCCCCTTTAGTATGAGATCGTGTCTGTCTTCATCTCTTGTTATAGCTTTATGTATGTATGTATTTTAATTTAAGTCTTAGTTGACATACAGTGCATTCTCAGATTTAGGAGTAGAATTCGGTGATTCATCCTTTACATACAACACCCAGTGCTCATCACAAGTGTTCTCCTTAATACTCGTCCTCCATCTAGCCCAGCGCTGACCCATCTCCCTCCATCAACTTTCACTTTTTTTGTCTCTAACATTAAGAGACTCATGTGGTTTGTTACCACGCTTCTCTTTTCCTGGCTCCTTCCCTAGTTTTCATGTGTTTTGTTTCTTAACTTCCACATGAGTGAAATCATATATGTGTCTTTCTCTGATTGACATATTTCACGTTGCATAATACATTCAAGCTCCATCCACATCGTTGCAAATGGCAAGATTTCATTCTTCTTGAAGCTGAGTTATATTTCATTGTATATACGTATGTATGTATATATGAACATACACATATGTACATATGCTTATACATACGTATACATACACACACACACCACAACTTCTTTACACCTTCATCAGTTGATGGATACTTGGGCTTTCTCCATAGTTGGGCTACTGTTGATAATTCTGCTTTAAATATTGGGTGCATGCAATGTCACTATTAGGTATTTACCCAAAGGGTACCAAAATAGAGTCTCGGTTTTAAAGTTCATTTTGCCTGATATAAGTATTGTTACTGGCTTTCTTTTGACATTATTGGCATGATAAATATTTCTTCATTCCCTCACTTCAAATCTGCAGGAAACTTGGGGCGCCTGGGTGGCTCAGTCGGTTAAGGGGCCGACTTCAGCTCAGGTCATGATCTCGCGGTCCGTGAGTTCGAGCCCCGCGTCGGGCTCTGTGCTGACAGCTCAGAGCCTGGGGCTTGTTTCAGATTCTGTGTCTCCCTCTCTCTGACTCTCCCCCGTCATGCTCTGTCTCTCTCTGTCTCAAAAATAAATAAACATTAAAAAAGAAATAAAAAAAAATAACAAATCTGCAGGAGACTTAAGTCCAAATAAGGCTTTGTAGGCAGCATCTAGATAGACATTGTTTTTTGTTTGTTTGTGTGTGTGTTTGTTTGTTTTGTCCATTCTGACACCCTATCCAATGTCTTTGGATTGGAGCATTTAGTCCATTTATATTCAGAGTGATTATTAATAGGTATATATTTAGTCCCATTCTATTAGTTGTTTTGTCATTGTTTCTTGATGTTTTCTCTGATCCTTTCTTGTCTGTAACACTTTTAGCCTTCCTTTCCACTCAAGAGCCCGATTTAAATATTCTTTTCTTTTGACTGGTGGTACATTTCTTTACTTATTTTTAATATTTCTTCTTTTTAAAATTTAAGCCCAAGTTAGTTACCTTATAGAGGAATACAGTTTCAGCAGTAGAATTTAGTGATCCATCAAGTACAAAATATACCCAATACTCATCCCAAGGTCCACCCCTAATGCCCATCACCCATTTAGCCCATACCCCTATTCAGTAACCCTCCAGGAACCCTGAGATTCTTCCCTCTATTTAACAGTCTCTTATCATTTGACTCCCTCTCTGTTTGTATCTTATTTTTGCTTTCCTTGCACTATGTTCATCAGTTTTATTAAATTCGACAGATGAGAGAAATCATAGGATGTGTGTCGTTCTCTGACATATTTTGCTTAGCTTAATAAAGTCCGGTTCCATCCCCGTTGTTGCAAATAGCGAGATTTCATTCTTTTGATCGCCGAGTAATAGTCCATTGTATGAATATACCATATCTTCTTTATCCATTCATCTGTCAGTGGTCATTTGGGCTCTTTGCATAACTTAGCTATTGTTGATAATGCTGCTATAAATATTGGAGTACACGTGCCACTTCGAGTCAGCGTTAATGTATCTTTTGGATAAATACCTAGTAGTGCAATTGCTGGGTCCTAGTGTAGTTCTATTTTTTGTTTTTGTGACGAATCTCCATACTATTGTCCAGAATGGCTACACCACTTTGCATTCCCACCAGCATTGCAAAAGGGTTCCGTTTCCCTGCATCCTTGCCAACATCTGTCGTTTCCAGAGATGGTAATTTTAGCCATTCTGATAGGGGTGAGGGGATATCTCATTGTGGGTTTGATTTGTATTTCAGTGATGACGAGTGAGATTGAGCATCTTTTCATGTGTGACCAATCTGGATATCATCTTTCTTAAAGTGTCTCTTCATGTCTTTTGCCCATTTCTTCACTGGATTATTTGGTTTCTGGGTGTTGAGTGTGATAAGTTTTTTATAGATTTTGGATACTAACCCTTTATCTGATATGTCACCTGCAAATATCTTCTCCCATTTCATTCAGTTGCCTTTTAGTTTGGCTGATTTTGTCCCCTGCTGTGCAGAAGCTTTTTATCTTCAGGACCCAATAGTTCATTGTGGTTTTTATTGCCCTTGCTTCTGGAGACATGACAAGCGAGAAGGTGCTGCGGCCAGGATCAGGGAGGTACATTGCCTGTTATCTCCTCTAGGATTTTGATGGTTCCTGACTTACATTTAGATAATTCATCCATTTTGAGGTGTGTGTGTGTGTGTGTCGTTTAAGAACAGTGTCCAGGTTCATCATCCTCACTGTCCAGTATTCCTAGTACCATTTGCTGAAGAGACTCTTATTCCATTGGATATTCTTTCTGTGTTAACAAAGATTACTCACCATATGTTTGAGGGTATATTTCTGGGTTCCATATTCTGTTCCATTGACGTCTGTCTCCGTTTCTGTGCCTGTACATACGGTCTTGATGAATGCAGCTTTCTAATACACCATAAATCCAAAATAGTCATGTTTCCACCTTTGTTTTCTTTTTCAACATGACTTTGGCTTTTGGTATCTTTTCTGGATCCTTACACATTTTAGGGTTGTTTGTTCTAGCTCTGTGGAGAAAGCTCGTGTTATTTTGATAGGGATTGCATTGAGTGTGTCAATTGCTTTGGTAGTATTGACATCTTAACAATGTTTGTTCTTCTAATACGTGAGCATGGAATGTTTTCCATTTCTTTGCGTTTCTTCAATTTTTCTCATAGACGATTTATGGTTTGTTGCTTACATCCCCATTGGGAGAGAGTCTAAGCTAGGGTTAGGGTTCGGTCCAGGACGTTGCCAGGGCCAAAGCAACTCCAGTCTCGTGATCTCCCTAGAGGAATGAAGTAAGGGACCAGGAGACAGTGGGGGTCAAGTGTTTGATTAGGTTTCAAGATCGGGTTAGGATTCGGTTGAGGTTTCAGGTTAGGGGTAGGGTTTGGGTTAGGACCCAAGAGGCTCCAAGTACTGAACCCACAGCAGGGCAGTGGTCACCCGAATGGGCTAAGTTGAGGGCACAGGGGAGAGGGCCAGTAAGGTTCAGTCTTTGGCTTCCTGGCCACGCAAATCTCTGGGCCACTGGTCTGGTAGGCCTCAGGAATTCTCTCAGACAACTGCAGCCGGGCCTGCAGAATGACATTGTGAGGTTCCAGGCACCATGCCGAGGGACACTGCCCTGCTTCTGGAACCCCAGGTGTGTGGTGTTGCCAGACCTTGGGATTGGGTCCCCAAGGGGAGAGACCCTAGGCTACGGTTAGTGTTTGGACCAGGGACATAGCCAGGATCGAAGGGACTCCAGTCTCGAGATCTCCCTCGAGAGATGAAGTGAGGGCCCATGCGAAGGTGAGGTTAAAATGAAGGGATAGGGTTCAAGGCCAGCTTAGGATTCGGTGGAGGGTCCAGTTAAGAGTAGGGTTGGGGTTATGTCCCAGGAGGCCCCAGGTGCTGAAGCCAGAACACTGCAGTGGTCTCCCCGAAGGACTGAGTTTAGGGCACAAGGGAGAGTGCCGGGCAGGATCAGACTCTGTTCTTCCAAGGCCACACAACTCTATGAGCGCCTGCTCGGGGAAGACTCAGGAATCCTCTCTGGCAGCTGCAAGAGGCATGGGAAATGATATGGTGAGCTTCCAGATACCATACCAAGTGACCATGCAACACTTCAGGTCCCAAGACGTATGGTCCCGAGCCCTAGCTAGGGTTAGGGTTTGGTCCAGGGACATCGCCAGGGACAAAGCGACTCTGGTCTCGTGATCTCCCTCGAGGGCTGACGTGAGGGCCCATGCAGCAAGGAGCCTCAAATGCATGGTTAGGTTTCGAGGGTTGCTTAGGTTTCTGTGGAAGGTCCCGGTTTGAGGTAGGGTTAGGGATGGTGTTAGGTCCCAGGGAGGCTCCAGGCGCCCAAACCACAGAAGGGCAGTGGTCTCCCCGAAGGGCTGAGTTCAGGGCACAAGGGAGGGTGCTGGTCAGAAGCCGTCTTTTTCTGCCAAGGCCACACACGTGATTGGGACCCGGGTCGAGGAGGCCTCCGGAACGCTCTCAGACAGCTGCAGCTGGTCCTGGGAAACGACATGGTGTGCTTCCAGGTTCCATGCCGGGTGAGCCTGCACCGCTTCTGGACCACAGTCGCGTGGTGTTGTCAGACGTTGGAATTGGGTCCCCATGGGGAGAGAGCCATATCTACGGTGAGGGTTTGGTCCAGAGATATCGCCAGGGCCGAAGTGACCCTGGGGTCTTGATCTCCCTCGAGGACTGAAGTGAGGGCCCATGGAATAAGGCGGCTAAATTGCAGGGTTAGGGTTAGAGGCAGGCTTAGGTTTCGGTAGAGGGTCCAGGTACGGGGTAGGGTAAGGGTAAGGGTTAGGTTCCAGGAGGCTCCAGGCACCGAACCCACAGCAGGGCAGTGCTCTTCACGAAGGGCTGAGTTGAGGGCACAAGGGAGGCTGCCGGTCAGGATCCGTCTTTGGCTGCCAAGACCACACACGTGATTGGGCCCCTGGTCGAGGAGGCCTCCGGGACCCTCTCGGGAGCTGCAGCCGGGCCTGGGGAACGAAATGGTGAGCTTCCAGGTTCCATGCTGAGTCAGCCTGCACCTCTTCCGGACGCCAGGCGCGTGGTGTTGTCAGACGTTGGCATTGGGTCCCCATGGGGAGGGAGCCTTAGCTAGGGTTAGGGTTTGGTCCAGGGACGTCGCCAGGGCCGAATCGACTCCAGTCTCGTGATCTCCCTCGAGGGCTGCAGTGAGGGCCCATGCCCGAGGGCGGCTCAATTGCAGGGTTAGGGTTCGAGGCAGGCTTAGGTTGCGGTGGAGGGTCCCTGTTCGTGGTAGGGTTAGGGTTAGGGCTAGGTCCCGGGAGGCTCCAGGCGCCGAACCCACAGCAGGGCACTGGTCTCCCCGAAGGGCTGAGTTGAGGGCACAAGGGAGGCTGCCGGTCAGGATCCGTCTTTGGCTGCCAAGGCCACACACGTGATTGGGCCCCTGGTCGAGGAGGCCTCCGCAATCCTCTCGGCAGGTGCAGCCGGGCCTGGGAAATGACATGGTGAGCTTCCCGATTCCATGCCGAGTCAGCCTGCACCGCTTCCGGACGCCAGGCGTGTGGTGCTGTCAGACATTGGCATGGGGTCCCCATGGGGAGGGAGCCTTACCTAGGATTAGGGTTTGGTCCAGAGACGTCGCCAGGGCTGAATCGACTCCAGTCTCGTGATCTCCCTCGAGGGCTGAAGTGAGGGCCCATGCCAGAAGGAGGCTCCGTAGCAGGGTTAGGGTTCGAGGCAGGCTTAGGTTGTGGTGGAGGTTGCCGGTTCGGGGTACGGATAGGGTTAGGGTTAGGTCCCAGGAGGCTCCAGGCGACCAACACACAGCAGGGAAGTGGTCGCCCCAAAGGGCTGAGTTGAGGGCACAAGGGAGGCTGCCGGTCAGGATCCGTCTTTGGCTGCCACGACCACACACGTATTTGGGCCCCTGGTCGAGGAGGCCTCCGCAATCCTCTTGGCAGCTGCAGCCGGGCCTGGGAAACAACATGGTGAGCTTCCAGGTTCCATGCCGAGTCAGCCTGCACCTCTTCCGGACCCCAGGCGCGTGGTGTTGTCAGACGTTGGCATTGGGTTCTCTTGGGGAGAGAGCCTTAGCTAGGGTTAGGGTTCGGTCCAGGGACGTTGCCAGGGCCGAAGCGACTCCAGTCTCGTGATCTCCCTCGAGGGCTGAAGTGAGGGCCCATGCAGCAAGGCGGCTCAAGTGCAGGGTTAGGGGTCGAGGCCGGCTTAGGTTTCGGTGGAGGGTCCCCATTAGATGTGGGGTTAGGGTTAGGTCCCAGGGGGCTCCAGGCGCCAAACCCACAGCAGGGCAGTGGTCTACCCGAAGGGCTGAGTTGAGGGCACAAGGGACGGTGCCGGTCAGGATCCGTCTTTGGCTGCCAAGGCCACAGACGTCGATCGGCCCCTGTTCGAGGAGGCCTCCGGAATCCTCTCGGTCAGCTGCAGACGGGCCTGGAAACGACATGGTGAGCTTGCACCTTCCATTCGACTCAGTCTGCACCGCTTCTGGACCCCAGGCGCGTGGTGTTGTCAGACTTTGGCATGGGGTCCCCATGGGGAGGGAGCCTTAGCTAGGGTTAGTGTTTGGTCCAGGGACGTCGCCAGGGCTGAATTGATTCCAGTCTCGTGATCTCCCTCGAGGGCTGAAGTGAGGGCCCATGCCAGAAAGCGGCTCCATAGCAGGGTTAGGGTTCGAGGCAGGCTTAGGTTGTGGTGGAGAGTCCCGGTTCGGGGAATGGTTAGGGTTAGGGTTAGGTCCCAGGAGGCTCCAGGAGCCCAACCCACAGCAGGGCAGTGGTCTTCCCGAAGGGCTGAGTTGAGGGCACAAGGGAGGCTTCCGGTCAGGATCTGTCTTTGGCTGGCACGACCACACACGTATTTGGGCCACTGGTCGACGAGGCCTCCGGAATCCTCTCAGCAGTTGCAGCTGGGCCTGGGAAACGACATGGTGAGCTTCCAGCTTCCATGCCGAGTCAGCCTGCACCTCTTCCGGACCGCAGGCGCGTGGTGTTGTCAGACGTTAGCATTGGGTCCTTTTGGGGAGAGAGCCTTAGCTAGGGTTAGGGTTCGGTCCAGGGACGTCGCCAGGGCCGAAGCGACTCCAGTCTCGTGATCTCCCTCGAGGGCTGAAGTGAGGGCCCATGCAGCAAGGCGGCTCAAGTGCAGGGATAGGGGTCGAGGCCGGCTTAGGTTTCGGTGGAGGGTCCCCGTTCGGTGTGGGGTTAGGGTTAGGGTGAGGTCCCAGGAGGCTCCAGGCGCCGAACCCACAGCAGGGCAGTGGTCTTCCCGAAGGGCTAAGTTGAGGGCACAAGGGACGGTGCCAGTCAGGATCCGTCTTTGGCTGCCAAGGCAACAGACGTCGATCGGCCCCTGTACGAGGAGGCCTCCGGAATCCTCTCGGTCAGCTGCAGACGGGCCTGGGAAACGACATGGTGAGCTTCCAGCTTCCATGCCGAGTCAGCCTGCACCAATTCCGGACCGCAGGCGCGTGGTGTTGTCAGATGTTAGCATTGGGTCCTTTTGGGGAGAGAGCCTTAGCTAGGGTTAGGGTTCGGTCCAGGGACGTCGCCAGGGCCGAAGCGACTCAGGTCTCGTGATCTCCCTCGAGGGCTGAAGTGAGGGCCCATGCAGCAAGGCGGCTCAAGTGCAGGGATAGGGGTCGAGGCCGGCTTAGGTTTCGGTGGAGGGTCCCCGTTCGGTGTGGGGTTAGGGTTAGGGTTAGGTCCCAGGAGGCTCCAGGCGCCGAACCCACAGCAGGGCAGTGGTCTTCCCGAAGGGCTGAGTTGAGGGCACAAGGGACGGTGCCCGTCAGGATCCGTCTTTGGCTGCCAAGGCCACACATGTGTTTGGGCCCCTGGTCGAGGACGCCTCCTCAATCCTCTCGGCAGCTGCAGCCGGGCCTGGGAAACGACATGGTGAGCTTCCAGCTTCCATGCCGAGTCAGCCTGCACCTCTTCCGGACCCCAGGTGCGTGGTGTTGTCAGAGGTTGGCATTGGGTCCTCTTGGGGAGAGAGCCTTAGCTAGGGTTAGGGTTCGGACCAGGGACGTCGCCAGGGCCGAAGCGACTCCGGTCTCGTGATCTCCCTCGAGGGTTCAAGTGAGGGCCCATGCAGCAAGGCGGCTCAAGTGCAGGAATAGTGGTCGAGGCCGGCTTAGGTTTCGGTGGAGGGTCCCCGTTCGGTGTGGGTTTAGGGTTAGGGTTAGATCCCAGGAGGCTCCAGGCGCCGAACCCACAGCAGGGCAGTGGTCTTCCCGAAGGGCTGAGTTGAGGGCACAAGGGACGGTGCAGGTTAGGATCCGTCTTTGACTGCCAAGGCCACAGACGTCGATCGGCCCCTGTTCGAGGAGGCCTCCGGAATCCTCTCGGTCAGCTGCAGACGGGCCTGGAAACGACATGGTGATTGTGCAGTTTCCATGTCGAGTCAGCCTGCACCGCATCTGGACCCCAGGGGTGTGGTGTTGTCAGAATTTGGCATGGGGTCCCCATGGGGAGGGAGCCGTAGCTCGGGTTAGGGTTTGGTCCTGGGACGTCGCCAGGGCTGAATCGACTCTAGTCTCGTGATCTCCCTCGAGGGCTGAAGTGAGGGCCCATCCCAAAAGGCGGCTCCATAGCAGGGTTAGGGTTCGAGGCAGGCTTAGTTTGTGGTGGAGGGTCCCGGTTCGGGGTACGGTTAGGGTTAGGGTTAGGTCCCAGGAGGCTCCAGGCGCCCAACCCACAGCATGGCAGTGGTCGCCCCCAAGGGCTGAGTTGAGGGCACAAGGGAGGCTGCCGGTCAGGATCCGTCTTTGGCTGCCAAAGCCACACACGTGTTTGGGCCCCTGGTCGAGGAGGCCTCCGCAATCCTCTCGGTCAGCTGCAGACGGGCCTGGAAACGACATGGTGAGCTTGCAGCTTCCATGCCGAGTCAGCCTGCACCGCTTCTGGACCCCAGGCCCGTGGTGTTGTCAGACTTTGGCATGGGGTCCCCATGGGGAGGGAGCCTTAGCTAGGGTTAGGATTTGGTCCAGGGACGTCGCCAGGGCTGAATCGACTCCAGTCTCGTGATCTCCCTCGAGGTCTGAAGTGAGGGCCCATGCCGGAAGGCGGCTCCATAGCAGGGTTAGGGTTCGAGGCAGGCTTAGGTTGTGGTGGAGGGTCCCGGTTCGGGGTAGAGTTAGGGTTAGGGTTAGGTCCCAGGAGGCTCCAGGCGCCCAACCCACAGCATGGCAGTGATCGCCCCCAAGGGCTGAGTTGAGGGCACAAGGGAGGCTGCCGGTCAGGATTCGTCTTTGGCTGCCAAAGCCACACAAGTGTTGGGCCCCTGGTCGAGGAGGCCTCCGCAATCCTCTCGGCAGCTGCAGCCGGGCCTTGGAAACGACATGGTGAGCCTCCAGGTTCCATGCCGAGTCAGCCTGCACCTCTTCCGGACCCCAGGCGCGTGGTGTTGTCAGACGTTGGCATAGGGTCCTCTTTGGGAGACAGCCTTAGCTAGGGTTAGGGTTCGGTCCAGGGACGTCGCCAGGCCTGAAGAGATTCCGGTCTCGTCATCTCCCTCGAGGGCTGAAGTGAGGCCCATGCAGAAGGCGCCTCAAGTGCAGGGTTAGGGGTCGAGGCCGGCTCAGGTTTCGGTGGAGGTTCCCCGTTCGGTGTGGGGTTAGGTTTAGGGTTAGGTCCCAGGAGGCTCCAGGCGCCGAACCCACAGCAGGGCAGTGGTCTTCCCGAAGGGCTGAGTTGAGGGCACAAGGGACGGTGCCGGTCAGGATCCGTCTTTGGCTGCCAAGGCCACAGACGTCGATCGGCCCCTGTTCGAGGAGGCCTCCGGAATCCTCTCGGTCAGCTGCAGACGTGCCTGGAAACGACATGGTGAGCTTGCAGCTTCCATGCCGACTCAGCCTGCACCGCTTCTGCACCCCAGGCGCGTGGTGTTGTCAGACTTTGGCATGGGGTCCCCATGGGGAGGGAGCCTTAGCTAGGGTTAGGGTTTGGTCCAGGGACGTCGCCAGGGCTGAATCGACTCCAGTCTCGTGATCTCCCTCGAGGGCTGAAGTGAGGGCCCATGCCAGAAGGCGGCTCCATAGCAGGGTTAGGGTTCGAGGCAGGCTTAGGTTGTGGTGGAGGGTCCCGGTTCGGGGTACGGTTAGGGTTAGGGTTAGGTCCCAGGAGGCTCCAGGCCCCCAACCCACAGCATGGCAGTGGTCGACCCAAGGGCTGAGTTGAGGGCACAAGGGAGGCTGCCAGGCAGGATCCGTCTTTGGCTGCCAAGGCCACACACGTGTTTGGGCCCCTGGTCGAGGAGACCTCCGCAATCCTCTCGGCAGCTGCAGCCGGGCCTGGGAAACGACATGGTGAGCTTCCAGGTTCCATGCCGAGTCAGCCTGCACCTCTTCCGGACCCCACGCGCTTGGTGTTGTCAGACGTTGGCATAGGGTCCTCTTGGGGAGAGAGCCTTACCTAGGGTTAGGGTTCGGACCAGGGACGTCGCCAGGTCCGAAGCGACTCCGGTCTCGTGATCTCCCTCGAGGGCTGAAGTGAGGGTCCATGCAGCAAGGCGGCTCAAGCGCAGGTTTAGGGGTCGAGGCCGGCTTAGGTTTCGGTGGAGGGTCCCCGTTCGGTGTGGGGTTAGGGTTAGGGTTAGGTCCTAGGAGGCTCCAGGCGCCGAACCCACAGCAGGGCAGTGGTCTTCCCGAAGGGCTGAGTTGACGGCACAAGGGACGGTGCCGGTCAGGTTCCGTCTTTGGCTGCCAAGGCCACAGATGTCGATCGGCCCCTGTTCGAGGAGGCCTCCGGAATCCTCTCGGTCAGTTGCAGACGGGCCTGGAAACGACATGGTGAGCTTGCAGCTTCCATGCCGAGTCAGCCTGCATCGCTTCTGGACCCCAGGCCCGTGGTGTTGTAAGACTTTGGCATGGGGTCCCCATGGGGAGGGAGCCTTAGCTAGGGTTAGGGTTTGGTCCAGGGACGTCGCCAGGGCTGAATCGACTCCAGTCTCGTGGTCTCCCTCGAGGGCTGAAGTGAGGGCCCATGCCAGAAGGCGGCTCCATAGCAGGGTTAGGGTTCGAGGCAGGCTTAGGTTGTGGTGGAGGGTCCCGGTTCGGGGTAAGGTTAGGGTTAGGGTTAGGTCCCAGGAGGCTCCAGGCGCCCAACCCAAGGCATGGCAGTGGTAGCCCCCAAGGGTTGAGTTGAGGGCACAAGGGAGGCTGCCGGTCAGGATCCGTCTTTGGCTGCCAAGGCCACACACGTGTTTGGGCCCCTGGTCGAGGAGACCTCCGCAATCCTCTCGGCAGCTGCAGCCGGGCCTGGGAAACGACATGGTGAGCCTCCAGGTTCCATGCCGAGTCAGCCTGCACCTCTTCCGGATCCCAGGTGCGTGGTGTTGTCAGACGTTGGCATATGGTCCTCTTGGGGAGATAGCCTTAGCCAGGGTTAGGGTTTGGTCCAGGGACGTCGCCAGGCCCGAAGCGATTCCGGCCTCGTGATCTCCCTCGAGGGCTGAAGTGAGGGCCCATGCAGCAAGGCCACTCAAGTCCAGGGTTAGGGGTCGAGGCCGGCTTAGGTTCGGTGGAGGGTCCCCGTTCGGTGTGGGTTAAGGGTTAGGGTTAGGACCCAGGAGGCTCCAGGCGCCGAACCCACAGCAGGGCAGTGTTCTTCCCAAAGGGCTCAGTTGAGGGCAGAAGGGACGGTGCCGGTCAGGATCCGTCTTTGGCTGCCAAGGCCACAGACGTCGATCGGCCCCTGTTCGAGGAGGCCTCCGGAATCCTCTCGGTCAGCTGCAGACGGGCCTGGAAACGACATGGTGAGCGTGTAGTTTCCATGCCGAGTCAGCCTGCACCGCATCTGGACCCCAGGCGTGTGGTGTTGTCAGAATTTGGCATGGGGTCCCCATGGAGAGGGAGCCGTAGCTAGGGTTAGGGTTTGGTCCAGGGACGTCGCCAGGGCTGAATCGACTCCAGTCTCGTGATCTCCCTCGAGGGCTGAAGTGAGGGCCCATGCAGCAAGGCGGCTCAAGTGCAGGGTTAGGGTTCGAGGCAGGCTTCGGCTGTGGTCGAGGGTCCCGGTTCGGGGTGCGGTTAGGGTTAGGTCCCAGGAGGCTCCAGGCGAACAACACACAGCATGGCAGTGGTCGCCCCCTAGGGCTGAGTTGAGGGCACAAGGGAGGCTGCCGGTCACGATCCGTGTTTGGCTGCCAAGGCCACACACGTGTTTGGGCCCCTGGTCGAGGAGGCCTCCTCAATCTTCTCGGCAGCTGCAGCCGGGCCTGGGAAACGACATGCTGAGCTTGCAGCTTCCATGCCGAGTCAGCCTGAACCTCTTCCGAACCCCAGGCACGTGGTGTTGTCAGACGTTGGCATTGGGTGCTGTTGGGGAGAGAGCCTTAGCTAGGGTTAGGGTTCGGTCCAGGGACGTCGCCAGGGCCGAAGTGACTCCAGTCTCGTGATCTCCCTCGAGGGCTGAAGTGAGGGCCCATGCAGCAAGGCGGCTCAAGTGCAGGGTTAGGGGTCGAGGCCGGCTTAGGTTTCGGTGGAGGGTCCCCGTTCGGTGTGGGGTTAGGGTTAGGTCCCAGGAGGCTCCAGGCGCCGAACCCAGAGCAGGGCAGTGGTCTTCCCGAAGGGCTGAGTTGAGGGCACAAGGGACGGTGCCGGTCAGGATCCGTCATTGGCTGTCAAGGCCACAGACGTCGATCGGCCCCTGTTCGAGGAGGCCTCCGGAATCCTCTCGGTCAGCTGCAGACGCACCTGAAAACGACATGGTGAGCTTGCAGCTTCCATGCCGAGTCAGCCTGCACCGCTTCTGGACCCCTGGCGCGTGGTGTTGTCAGACTTTGGCATGGGCTCCCCATGGGGAGGGAGCCATAGCTAGGGTTAGGGTTTTGTCCAAGGACGTCGCCAGGGCTGAATCGACTCCAGTCTCGTGATCTCCCTCGAGGGCTGAAGTGAGGGCCAATGCAGCAAGGCGGCTCAAGTGCAGGGTTAGGGGTCGAGGCCGGCTCAGGTTTCGGTGGAGGGTCCCATTCCGGTGTGGGGTTAGGGTTAGGTCCCAGAAGGCTCAAGGCGCCGAACCCACAGCAGGGCAGTGATCTTCCCGAAGGCCTGAGTTGAGGGCACAAGGGACGGTGCTGGTCAGGATCCGTCTTTGGCTGCCAAGGTCACAGACGTCGATCGGCCCCTGTTCGAGGAGGCCTCCGGAATCCTCTCGGTCAGGTGCAGACGGGCCTGGAAACGACATGGTGAGCTTGCAGCTTCCATGCCGAGTCAGCCTGCACCTCTTCCGGACCCCAGGCACGTGGTGTTGTCAGACGTTGGCATTGGGTCCTGTTGGGGAGAGAGCCTTAGCTAGGGTTAGGGTTCGGTCCAGGGACGTCGACAGGGCCGAAGCAACTCTGGTCTCGTGATCTCCCTCGAGGGCTGAAGTGAGGGCCCATGCAGTAAGGCGGCTCAAGTGCAGCGTTAGGTGTCGAGGCCGGCTTAGGTTTTGGTGGAGGGTCGCCGTTCGGTGTGGGGTTAGGGTTAGGGTTAGGTCCCAGGAGGCTCCAGGCGCCCAAACCACAGCAGGGCAGTGGTCGCCCCCAAGGGCTGAGTTGAGGGCACACGGGACGGTTCCGGTCAGGATCCGTCTTTGGCTGCCAAGGCCACAGACGTCGATCGGCCCCTGTTCGAGGAGGCCTCCGTAATCCTCTCGGTCAGCTGCAGACGGGCCTGGAAACGACATGGTGAGCTTGCAGCTTCCATGCCGAGTCAGCATGCACCGCTTCTGGACCCAAGGCGCGTGGTGGTGTCAGACTTTGGCATGGGGTCCCCATGGGGACGGAGCCTTAGCTAGGGTCAGGGTTTGGTCCAGGGACGTCGCCAGGGCTGAATAGACTCCAGTCTCGTGATCTCCCTCGAGGGCTGAAGTGAGGGCCCATGAAGCAAGGCGGCTCAAGTGTAGGGTTAGGGGTCGAGGCCGGCTTAGGTTTCGGTGGAGGGTCCCCGTTCGGTGTGGTGTTAGGGTTAGGACCCAGGAGGCTCCAGGCGCCGAACCCACAGCAGGGCAGTGGTCTTCCCGAAGGGCTGAGTTGAGGGCACAAGGGACGGTGCCGGTCAGGATCCGTCTTTGGCTGCCAAGGCCACAGACGTCGATCGGCCCCTGTTCGAGGAGGCCACCGGAATCCTCTCGGTCAGCTGCAGACGCGCCTGGAAACGACATGGTGAGCGTGCAGTTTCCATGCCGAGTCAGCCTGCACAGCATCTGGACCCCAGGCGTGTGGTGTTGTCAGAATTTGGCATGGGGTCCCCATGGGGAGGGTGCCGTAGCTAGGGTTAGGGTTTGGTCCAGGGACGTCGCCAGGGCTGAATCGACTCCAGTCTCGTGACCTCCCTCGAGGGCTGAAGTGAGGGCCAATGCAGCAAGGCGGCTCAAGTGCAGGGTTAGGGTTCGAGGCAGGCTTAGGTTGTGGTGGAGGGTCCCGGTTCGGGGTACGGTTAGGGTTAGGGTTAGGTCCCAGGAGGCTCCAGGCGCCCAACCCACAGCAGGGCAGTGGTCGCCCCCAAGGGCTGAGTTGAGGGCACAAGTGTGGCTGCCGGTCAGGATCCGTCTTTGGCTGCCAAGGCCACACACGTGTTTGGGCCCCTGGTCGAGGAGGCCTCGGCAGCTGCAGCCGGTCCTGGGAAACGACATGGTGAGCTTCCAGGTTCCATGCCGAGTCAGCCTGCACCTCTTCCGTACCCCAGTCGCGTGGTGTTGTCAGACGTTGGCATAGGGTCCTCTTGGGGAGAGAGACTTAACTAGGGTTAGGGTTCGGTCCAGGGACGTCGCCAGGTCCGAAGCGACTCCGGTCTCGTGATCTCCCTCGAGGGCTGAAGTGAGGGCCCATGCCAGAAGGCGGCTCCATAGCAGGGTTAGGGTTCGAGGCAGGCTTAGGTTGTGGTGGAGGGTCCCGTTTCGGGGTAGGGTTAGGGTTAGGTCCCAGGAGGCTCCAGGCCCCCAACCCACAGCATGGCAGTGGTCGCCCCCAAGGGCTGAGTTGAGGGCACAATGGAGGCTGCCGGTCAGGATCCGTCTTTGGCTGCCAAGGCCACACACGTGTTTGGGCCCCTGGTCGAAAAGGCCTCCGCAATCCTCTCGGCAGCTGCAGCCGGACCTGGGAAACGACATGGTGCGCCTCCAGGTTCCATGCCGAGTCAACCTGCACCTCTTCTGGATCCCAGGCGCGTGGTGTTGTCAGACGTTGGCATATGGTCCTCTTGGGGAGATAGCCTTAGCCAGGGTTAGGGTTCGGTCCAGGGACGTCGCCAGGCCCGAAGCGATTCCGGCCTCGTGATCTCCCTCGAGGGCTGAAGTGAGGGCCCATGCAGGAAGGCCACTCAAGTCCAGGGTTAGGGGTCGAGGCCGGCTTAGGTTTCGGTGGAGGGTCCCCGTTCGGTGTGGGTTAAGGGTTAGGGTTAGGTCCCAGGAGGCTCCAGGCGCCGAACCCACAGCAGGGCAGTGGTCTTCCCAAAGGGCTGAGTTGAGGGCACAAGGGACGGTGCCGGTCAGGATCCGTCTTTGGCTGCCAAGGCCACAGACGTCGATCGGCCCCTGTTCGAGGAGGCCTCCGGAATCCTCTCGCTCAGCTGCAGACAGGCCTGGAAACGACATGGTGATTGTGCAGTTTCCATGCCGAGTCAGCCTGTACCGCATCTGGACCCCAGGCGTGTGGTGTTGTCAGAATTTGGCATGGGGTCCCCATGGGGTGGGAGCCGTAGCTAGGGTTAGAGTTTGTTCCAGGGACGTCGCCAGGGCTGAATCGACTCCAGGCTTGTGATCTCCCTCGAGGGCTGAAGTGAGGGCCCATGCTAGAAGTCGGCTCAAGTGCAGGGTTAGGGTTCGAGGCAGGCTTAGGCTGTGGTGGTGGGTCCCGGATCGGGGTCCGGTTAGAGTTAGGGTCAGGTCCCAGGAGGCTCCAGGCGCCCAACACACAGCATGGCAGTGGTCGCCCCCAATGGCTGAGTTGAGGGCACAAGGGAGGCTGCCGGTCAGGATCCGTCTTTGGCTGCCAAGGCCACACACGTGTTTGGGCCCCTGGTCGAGGAAGCCTCCGCAATCCTCTCGGCAGCTGCAGCCGGGCCTGGGAAACGACATGCTGAGCTTCCAGCTTCCATGCCGAGTCAGCCTGCACCTCTTCCGGACCCCAGGCGCGTGGTGTTGTGAGACGTTGGCATTGGGTCCTCTTGGGGAGAGAGCCTTAGCTAGGGTTAGGGTTCGGTCCAGGGACGTCGCCAGGGCCGAAGCGACTCCGGTCTCGTGATCTCCCTCGAGGGCTGAAGCGAGGGCCCATGCAGCAAGGCGGCTCAAGTGCAGGGTTAGGGGTCGAGGCCGGCTTAGGTTTCGGTGGAGGTTCCCCGTTCGGTGTGGGGTTAGGGTTAGGGTTAGGTCCCAGGAGGCTCCAGGCACCGAACCCACAGCAGGGCAGTGGTCTTCCCGAAGGGCTGAGTTGAGGGCACAAGGGATGGTGCCGGTCAGGATCCGTCTTTGGCTGCCAAGGCCACAGACGTCGATCGGCCCCTGTTCGAGGAGGCCTCCGGAATCCTCTCGGTCAGCTGCAGACGCGCCTGGAAACGACATGGTGAGCGTGCAGTTTCCATGCCGAGTCAGCCTGCACAGCATCTGGACCCCAGGCGTGTGGTGTTGTCAGAATTTGGCATGGGGTCCCCATGGGGAGGGAGCCGTAGCTAGGGTTAGGGTTTGGTCCAGGGACGTCGCCAGGGCTGAATCGACTCCAGTCTCGTGATCTTCCTCGAGGGCTGAAGTGAGGGCCCATGCAGCAAGGCGGCTCAAGTGCAGGGTTAGGGTTCGAGGCAGGCTTAGGTTGTGTTGGAGGGTCCCGGTTCGGGGTACGGTTAGGGTTAGGGTTAGGTCCCAGGAGGCTCCAGGCGCCCAACACACAGCATGGCAGTGGTCGCCCCCAATGGCTGAGTTGAGGGCACAAGGGAGGCTGCCGGTCAGGATCCGTCTTTGGCTGCCAAGGCCACACACGTGTTTGGGCCCCTGGTCGAGGAGGCCTCCGCAATCCTCTCGGCAGCTGCAGCCGGGCCTGGGAAACGACATGGTGAGCTTCCAGGTTCCATGCCGAGTCAGCCTGCACCTCTTCCGGACCCCAGGCCCGTGGTGTTGTCAGACGTTGGCATTGGGTCCTCTTGGGGAGAGAGCCTTAGCTAGGGTTAGGGTTCGGTCCAGGGACGTCGCCAGGTCCGAAGCGACTCCGGTCTCGTGATCTCCCTCGAGGGCTGAAGTGAGGGCCCATGCAGCAAGGCGGCTCAAGTGCAGGGTTAGTGGTCGAGGCCGGCTTAGGTTTCGGTGGAGGGTCCCCGTTCGGTGTGGGGTTAGGGTTAGGACCCAGGAGGATCCAGGCGCCGAACCCACAGCAGGGCAGTGGTCTTCCCGAAGGGCTGAGTTGAGGGCACAAGGGAGGCTGCCGGACAGGATCCGTCTTTGGCTGCCAAGGCCACAGACGTCGATCGGCCCCTGTTCGAGGAGTCCTCCGGAATCCTCTCGGTCAGCTGCAAACGGGCCTGGAAACGACATGGTGAGCTTGCACCTTCCATGCCGAGTCAGCCTGCACCGCTTCTGGACGCCAGGCGCGTGGTGTTGTCAGAATTTGGCATGAGGTCCCCATGGGGAGGGAGCCTTAGCTAGGGTTAGGGTTTGGTCAAGGGACGTCGCCAGGGCTGAATCGACTCCAGTCTCGTGATCTCCCTCGAGGGCTGAAGTGAGGGCCCATGCCAGAAAGCGGCTCCATAGCAGGGTTAGGGTTCGAGGCAGGCTTAGGTTGTGGTGGAGGGTCCCGGTTCGGGGTGCGGTTAGGGTTAGGGTTAGGTCCCAGGAGGCTCCAGGCGACCAACACACAGCATGGCAGTGGTCGCCCCCAAGGGCTGAGTTGAGGGCACAAGGGACGGTGCCGGTAAGGATCCGTCTTTGGCTGCCAAGGCCACACACGTGTTTGGGCCCCTGGTCGAGGAGGCCTCCTCAATCCTTTGGGCAGCTGCAGCCGGGCCTGGGAAACGACATGCTGAGCTTGCAGCTTCCATGCCGAGTCAGCCTGCACCTCTTCCGAACCCCAGGCACGTGGTGTTGTCAGACGTTGGCATTGGGTCTTGTTGGGGAGAGAGCCTTAGCTAGGGTTAGGGTTCGGTCCAGGGACGTCGCCAGGTCCGAAGCGACTCCGGTCTCGTGATCTCCCTCGAGGGCTGAAGTGAGGGCCCATGCAGCATGGCGGCTCATGTGCAGGGTTAGGGGTCGAGGCCGGCGTAGGTTTCGGTGGAGGGTCCCCGTTCGGTGTGGGTTAGGGTTAGGGTTAGGTCCCAGGAGGCTCCAGGCGCCGAACCCACAGCAGGGCAGTTGTCTTCCCGAAGGGCTGAGTTGAGGGCACAAGGGACGGTGCCGGTCAGGATCCGTCTTTGGCTGCCAAAGTCACAGACGTCGATCGGCTCCTGTTCGAGGAGGCCTCCGGAATCCTCTCGGTCAGCTGCAGACGCGCCTGGAAACGACATGGTGAGCGTGCAGTTTCCATGCCGAGTCAGCCTGCACAGCATCTGGACCCCAGGCGTGTGGTGTTGTCAGAATTTGGCATGGGGTCCCCATGGGGAGGGAGCCGTAGCTAGGGTTAGGGTTTGGTCCAGGGACGTCGCCAGGGCTGAATCGACTCCAGTCTCGTGATCTCCCTCGAGGACTGAAGTGAGGGCCCATGCAGCAAGGCGGCTCAAGTGCAGGGTTAGGGTTCGAGGCAGGCTTAGGTTGTGCTGGAGGGTCCCGGTTCGAGGTACGGTTAGGGTTAGGGTTAGGTCCCAGGAGGCTCCAGGCGCCCAACACAAAGCATGGCAGTGGTCACCCCCAATGGCTGAGTTGAGGGCACAAGGGTGGCTGCCGGTCAGGATCCGTCTTTGGCTGCCAAGGCCACACACGTGTTTGGGCCCCTGGTCGAGGAGGCCTCCGCAATCCTCTCGGCAGCTGCAGCCGGGCCTGGGAAACGACATGGTGAGCTTCCAGGTTCCATGCCGAGTCAGCCTGCACCTCTTCCGGACCCCAGGCGCGTGGGGTTGTCAGACGTTGGCATTGGGTCCTGTTGGGGAGAGAGCCTTAGCTAGGGTTAGGGTTCGGTTCACGGACGTCGCCAGGTCCGAAGCGACTCCGGTCTCGTGATCTCCCTCGAGGGCTGAAGTGAGGGCCCATGCAGCAAGGCGGCTCAAGTGCAGGGTTAGGGGTCGAGGCCGGCTTAGGTTTCGGTGGAGGGTCCCCGTTCGGTGTGGGGTTAGGTTTAGGACCCAGGAGGCTCCAGGCGCCGAACCCACAGCAGGGCAGTTTTCTTCCCGAAGGGCTGAGTTGAGGGCACAAGGGACGGTGCCGGTCAGGATCCGTCTTTGGCTGCCAAGGCCACAGACGTCGATCGGCCCCTGTTCGAGGAGGCCTCCGGAATCCTCTCGGTCAGCTGCAGACGGGCTGGAAACGACATGTTGAGCTTGCACCTTCCATTCCGAGTCAGTCTGCACCGCTTTTGGACGCCAGGCACGTGGTGTTGTCAGAATTTGGCATGGGATCCTGAGAAACGTAACAGAAACCCATGGGGAGGGGAAGGGAAAAAAAAAAAAGAGGTTAGAGTGGGAGAGAGCCAAATCATAAGAGACTGTTAAAAACTGAGAACAAACTGAGGGTTGATGGGGGGTGGGAGGGAGGGCAGGGTGGGTGATGGGTATTGAGGAGGGCACCTTTTGGGATGAGCACTGGGTGTTGTATGGAAACAAATTTGACAGTAAATTTCATATATTAAAAAATTAAAAAAAAAAAAAAGAATTTGGCATGGGGTCCCCATGGGGAGGGAGCCTTTGTTAGGGTTACGGTTTGGTCCAGGGACGTCGCCAGGGCTGAATCGACTCCAGTCTCGTGATCTCCCTCGAGGGCTGAAGTTAGGGCCCATGCCAGAAGGCGGCTCCATAGCAGGGTTAGGGTTCGAGGCAGGCTTAGGTTGTGGTAGAGGGTCCTGGTTCGGGGTGCGGTTAGGGTTAGGTCCCAGGAGGCTCCAGGCGCCCAACCCACAGCATGGCAGTGGTCGCCCCCAAGGGCTGAGTTGAGGGCACAAGGGACGGTGCCAGTCAGGATCCGTCTTTGGCTGCCAAGGCCACAGACGTCGATCGGCCCCTGTTCGAGGAGGCCTCCGGAATCCTCTCGGTCAGCTGCAGACGGGCCTGGAAACGACATGGTGATCTTGCAGCTTCCATGCCGAGTCAGCCTGCACTGCTTCTGGAGCCCAGGCGCGTGGTGTTGTCAGACTTTGGCATGGGGTCCCCATGGGGAGGGAGCCTTAGCTAGGGTTAGGGTTTGGTCCAGGGACGTCGCCAGGGCTGAATCGACTCCAATCTCGTGATCTCCCTCGAGGGCTGAAGCGAGGGCCCATGCAGCAAGGCGGCTCAAGTGCAGGGTTAGGGGTCGAGGCCGGCTTAGGTTTCGGTGGAGGTTCCCCGTTCGGTGTGGGGTTAGGGTTAGGGTTAGGTCCCAGGAGGCTCCAGGCACCGAACCCACAGCAGGGCAGTGGTCTTCCCGAAGGGCTGAGTTGAGGGCACAAGGGATGGTGCCGGTCAGGATCCGTCTTTGGCTGCCAAGGCCACAGACGTCGATCGGCCCCTGTTCGAGGAGGCCTCCGCAATCCTCTCGGCAGGTGCAGCCGGGCCTGGGAAACGACATGCTGATCTTGCAGCTTCCATGCCGAGTCAGCCTGCACCTCTTCCAGACCCCAGGCGCGTGGTGTTGTCAGACGTTGGCATTGGGTCCTGTTGGGGAGAGAGCCATAGCTAGGGTTAGGGTTCGGTCCAGGGACGTCGCCAGGACCTAAGCGACTCCGGTCTCGTGATCTCCCTCGAGGGCTGAAGTGAGGGCCCATGCAGCAAGGCGGCTCAAGTGCAGGGTTAGGGGTCGAGGCCGGCTTAGGTTTCGGTGGAGGGTCCCCGTTCGGTGTGGGGTTAGGGTTAGGACCCAGGAGGCTCCAGGCGCCCAACCCACAGCAGGGCAGTGGTCTTCCGGAAGGGCTGAGTTGAGGGCACAAGGGACGGTGCCGGTCAGGATCCGTCTTTGGCTGCCAAGGCCACAGACGTCGATCGGCCCCTGTTCGAGGAGGCCTCCGGAATCCTCTCGGTCAGCTGCAGACGGACCTGAAAACGACATGGTGAGCTTGCAGCTTCCATGCCGAGTCAGCATGCACCGCTTCTGGACCCCAGGCGCATGGTGTTGTCAGACTTTGGCAAGGGGCCCTATGGGGAGGCAGCCTTAGCTCGGGTTAGGGTTTGGTCCAGGGATGTCGCCAGGGCTGAATCGACTCCAGTCTCGTGATCTCCCTCGAGGGCTGAAGTGAGGGCCCTTGCAGCAAGGCGGCTCAAGCGCAGGGTTAGGGGTCGAGGCCGGCTTAGGTTTCGGTGGAGGGTCCCCGTTCGGTGTGGGGTTAGGCTTAGGGTTAGGTCCCAGGAGGCTCCAGGCGCCCAACCCACAGCAGGGCAGTGGTTGCCCCCAAGGGCTGAGTTGAGGGCATAAGGGAGACTGCCGGTCAGGATCCGTCTTTGGCTGCCAAGGCCACAGACGTCGATCGGCCCCTGTTCGAGGAGGCCTCCGGAATCCTCTCTGTCAGCTGCAGACAGGCCTGGAAACGACATGGTGAGCTTGCAGCTTCCATCCCGAGTCAGCATGCACCGCTTATGGACCCCAGGCGCATGGTGTTGTCAGACTTTGGCCTGGGGTCCCCATGGGGAGGGAGCCTTAGCTAGGGTTAGGGTTTGGTCCAGGGACGTCGCCAGGGCTGAATCGACTCCAGTCTCGTGATCTCCCTCGAGGGCTGAAGTGAGGGCCCATGCCAGAAGGCGGCTCCATAGCAGGGTTAGAGTTCGAGGCAGGCTTAGGTTGTGGTGGAGGGTCCCGGTTCGTGGTACGGTTAGGGTTAGGGTTAGGTCCCAGGAGGCTCCAGGCGCCCAACCCACAGCAGGGCAGTGGTCGCCCCCAAGGGCTGAGTTGAGGGCACAAGGGAGGCTGCCGGTCAGGATCCCTCTTTGGCTGCCAAGGCCACACACCTGTTTGGGCCCCTGGTCGAGGAGGCCTTCGCAATCCTCTCGGCAGCTGCAGCCGGGCCTGGGAAACGACATGGTGAGCTTCCAGGTTCCATGCCGAGTCAGCCTGCACCTCTTCCGGACCCCAGGCGCGTGGTGTTGTCAGACGTTGGCATAGGGTCCTCTTGGGGAGAGAGCCTTAACTAGGGTTAGGGTTCGGACCAGGGACGTCGCCAGGTCCGAAGCGACTCCGGTCTCGTGATCTCCCTCGGGGGCTGAAGTGAGGGCCCATGCAGCAAGGCGGCTCAAGTGCAGGGTTAGGGGTCGAGGCCGGCTTAGGTTTTGGTGGAGGGTCCCCGTTCGGTGTGGGGTTAGGGTTAGGGTTAGGTCCCAGGAGGCTCCAGGCGCCCAAACCACAGCAGGGCAGTGGTCGCCCCCAAGGGGTGAGTTGAGGGCACACGGGACGGTGCCGGTCAGGATCCGTCTTTGGCTGCCAAGGCCACAGACGTCGATCGGCCCCTGTTCGAGGAGGCCTGCGGAATCCTCTCGGTCAGCTGCAGACGGGCCTGGAAACGACATGGTGAGCTTGCAGCTTCCATGCCGAGTCAGCATGCACCGCTTTTGGACCCAAGGCGTGTGGTGGTGTCAGACTTTGGCATGGGGTCCCCATGGGTAGGGAGCCTTAGCTAGGGTTAGGGTTTGGTCCAGGGACGTCGCCAGGGCTGAATCGACTCCAGTCTCGTGATCTCCCTCGAGGGCTGAATGAGGGCCCTTGCCAGAAGGCGGCTCCATAGCAGGGTTAGGGTTCGACGCAGGCTTAGGTTGTGGTGGAGGGTCCCGATTCGGGGTAAGGTTAGGGTTAGGGTTAGGTCCCAGGAGGCTCCAGGCGCCCAACCCACAGCATGGCAGTGGTCGCCCCCAAGGGCTGAGTTGAGGGCCCAAGGGAGGCTGTCGGGCAGGATCCGTCTTTGGCTGACAAGGCCACACACGTGTTTGGGCCCCTGGTCGAGGAGGCCTCCGCCATCCTCTCGGCACCTGCAGCCGGGCCTGGGAAAAGACATGGTGAGCCTCCAGGTTCCATGCCGAGTCAGCCTGCACCTCTTCCGGACCCCAGGCGCGTGGTGTTGTCAGATGTTGGCATAGGGTCCTCTTTGGGAGACAGCCTTAGCTAGGGTTAGGGTTCGGTCCAGGGATGTCGCCAGGGCCGAAGCGACTCCGGTCTCGTGATCTCCCTCGAAGGCTGAAGTGAGGGTCCATGCAGAAATGCGGCTCAAGCGCAGGGTTAGGGGTCGAAGCCGGGTTAGGTTTCGGTGGAGGGTCCCCGTTCGGTGTGGGTTAGGGTTAGGGTTAGGTACCAGGAGGCTCCAGGCGCCGAACCCACAGCAGGGCAGTGGTCTTCCCGAAGGGCTGACCCTTCACAAGGGACACAAGGGACGGTGCCGGTCAGGATCCGTCTTTGGCTGCCAAGGCCACAGACGTCGATCGGCCCTGTTCGAGGAGGCCTCCGGAATCCTCTCGGTCAGCTGCAGACGGGCCTGGAAACGACATGGTGAGCTTGCAGCTTCCATGCCGAGTCAGCATGCACCGCTTCTGGACCCAAGGCGCGTGGTGTTGTCAGACTTTGGCATGGGGTCCCCATGGGGAGGGAGCCTTAGCTAGGGTTAGGGTTTGGTCCAGGGACGTCGCCAGGGCTGAATCGACTCCAGTCTCCTGATCTCCCTCGAGGGCTGAAGTGAGGGCCCATGCCAGAAGGCGGCTCCATAGCAGGGTTAGGGTTCGAGGCAGGCTTAGGTTGTGGTGGAGGGTCCCGGTTCAGGGTTCGGTTAGGGTTAGGGTTAGGTCCCAGGAGGCTCCAGGCGCCCAACCCACAGCAGGGCAGTGGTCGCCCCCAATGGCTGAGTTGAGGGCACAAGGGAGGCTGCCGGTCAGGATCCGTCTTTGGCTGCCAAGGCCACAGACGTCGATCGACCCCTGTTTGAGGAGGCCTCCGGAATCCTCTCGGCAGCTGCAGCCGGGCCTGGGAAAGGACATGGTGAGCTTCCAGGTTCCATGCCGAGTCAGCCTGCTCCTCTTCCGGACCCCAGGCGCGGGGTGTTGTCAGACGTTGGCATAGGGTCCTCTTGGGGAGAGAGACTTAACTAGGGTTTGGTTTCGGTCCAGGGACGTCGCCAGGTCCGAAGAGACTCCGGTCTCGTGATCTCCCTCGAGGGCTGAAGTGAGGGCCCTTGCAGCAAGGCGGCTCAAGTGCAGGGTTAGGGGTCGAGGCCGGCTTAGGTTTTGGTGGAGGGTCCCCGTTCGGTGTGGGGTTAGGGTTAGGTCCCAGGAGGCTCCAGGCGCCCAACCCACAGCATGGCAGTGGTCGCCCCCAAGGGCTGAGTTGAGGGCCCAAGGGAGGCTGTCGGTCAGGATCCGTCTTTGGCTGACAAGGCCACACACGTGTTTGGGCCCCTGGTCGAGGAGGCCTCCGCCATCCTCTCGGCAGCTGCAGCCGGGCGTTGGAAACGACATGGTGAGCCTCCAGGTTCCATGCCGAGTCAGCCTGCACCTCTTCCGGACCCCAGGCGCGTGGTGTTGTCAGACGTTGGCATAGGGTCCACTTGGGGAGAGAGCCTTAGCTAGGGTTAGGGTTCGGTCCAGGGACGTCGCCAGGGCCGAAGCGATTCCGGTCTCGTGATCTCCCTCGAGAGCTGAAGTGAGGGCCCATGCAGCAAGGCGGCTCAAGTGCAGGGTTAGGGGTCGAGGCCGGCTCAGGTTTCGGTGGAGGGTCCCCGTTCGGTGTGGGGTTAGGGTTAGGGTTAGGACCCAGGAGGCTCCAGGCACCGAACCCACAGCAGGGCAGTGGTCTTCCCGAAGGGCTGAGTTGAGGGCACAAGGGACGGTGCCGGTCAGGATCCGTCTTTGGCTGCCAAGGCCACAGACGTCGATCGGCCCCTGTTCGAGGAGGCCTCCGGAATCCTCTCGGTCAGCTGCAGACGGGCCTGGAAACGACATGGTGAGCTTGCAGCTTCCATGCCGAGTCAGCATGCACCGCTTCTGGACCCAAGGCGCGTGGTGTTGTCAGACTTTGGCTTGGGGTCCCCATGGGGAGGGAGCCTTAGCTAGGGTTAGGGTTTGGTCCAGGGACGTCGCCAGGGCTGAATCGACTCTAGTCTCGTGATCTCCCTCGAGGGCTGAAGTGAGGGCCCATACCAGAAGGCGGCTCCATAGCAGGGTTAGGGTTCGAAGCAGGCTTAGGTTGTGGTGGAGGGTCCCGGTTCGGGGTACGGTTAGGGTTAGGGTTAGGTCGCAGGAGGCTCCAGGCGCCCAACCCACAGCAGGGCAGTGGTCGCCCCCAAGGGCTGAGTTGAGGGCACAAAGGAGGATGCCGGTCAGGATCCGTCTTTGGCTGCCAAGGCCACAGACGTCGATCGGCCCCTGTTCGAGGATGCCTCCGCAATCCTCTCGGCAGCTGCAGCCGGGCCTGGGAAACGACATGGTGAGCCTCCAGGTTCCATGCCGAGTCAGCCTGCACCTCTTCCGGACCCCAGGCGCGTGGTGTTGTCAGATGTTGGCATAGGGTCCTCTTTGGGAGACAGCCTTAGCTAGGGTTAGGGTTCGGTCCAGGGATGTCGCCAGGGCCGAAGCGACTCCGGTCTCGTGATCTCCCTCGAAGGCTGAAGTGAGGGCCCATGCAGCAAGGCGGCTCAAGTGCAGGGTTAGGGGTTGAGGCCGGCTTAGGTTTCGGTGGAGGGTCCCCGTTCGGTGTGGGGTTAGGGTTAGGGTTAGGACCCAGGAGGCTCCAGGCGCCGAACCCACAGCAGGGCAGTGGTCTTCCCGAAGGGCTGAGTTGAGGGCACAAGGGACGGTGCCGGTCAGGATCCGTCATTGGCTGCCAAGGCCACAGACGTCGATCGGCCCCTGTTCGAGGAGGCCTCCGGAATCCTCTCGGTCAGCTGCAGACGTGCCTGGAAACGACATGGTGAGCTTGCAGTTTCCATGCCGAGTCAGCCTGCACCGCTTCTGGACCCCTGGCGCGTGGTGTTGTCAGACTTTGGCATGGGGTCCCCATGGGGAGGGAGCCTTAGCTAGGGTTAGGGTTTGGTCCAGGGACGTCGCCAGGGCTGAATCGACTCCAGTCTCGTGATCTCCCTCGAGGGCTGAAGTGAGGGCCCATGCCAGAAGGCGGCTCCATAGCAGGGTTAGGGTTCGAGGCAGGCTTAGGTTGTGGTGGAGGGTCCCGGTTCGTGGTACGGTTAGGGTTAGGGTTAGGTCCCAGGAGGCTCCAGGCGCCCAACCCAGAGCAGGGCAGTGGTCGCCCCCAAGGGCTGAGTTGAGGGCACAAGGGAGGCTGCCGGTCAGGATCCGTCTTTGGCTGCCAAGGCCACAGACGTCGATCGGCCCCTGTTTGAGGAGGCCTCCGGAATCCTCTCGGTCAGCTGCAGACGGGCCTGGAAACGACATGGTGATCTTGCAGCTTCCATGCCGAGTCAGCCTGCACCGCTTAGGGACCTCAGGCGCGTGGTGTTGTCAGAGTTTGGCATGGGGTCCCCATGGGGAGGGAGCCTTAGCTAGGGTTAGGGTTTGGTCCAGGGACGTCGCCAGGGCTGAATCGACTCCAGTCTCGTGATCTCCCTCGAGGGCTGAAGTGAGGGCCCATCCCAAAAGGCGGCTCCATAGCAGGGTTAGGGTTCGAGGCAGGCTTAGGTTGTGGTGGAGGGTCCCGGTTCGGGGTTCGGTTAGGGTTAGGGTTAGGTCCCAGGAGGCTCCAGGCGCCCAACCCACAGCATGGCAGTGGTCGCCCCCAAGGGCTGAGTTGAGGGCACAAGGGAGGCTCCCGGTCAGGATCCCTCTTTGGCTGACAAGGCCACACACCTGTTTGGGCCCCTGGACGAGGACGCCTCCGCAATCCTCTCGGCAGCTGCAGCCGGGCCTGGGAAACGACATGGTGAGCTTCCAGGTTCCATGCCGAGTCAGCCTGCTCCTCTTCCGGACCCCAGGCGCGTGGTGTTGTCAGAAGTTGGCATAGGGTCCTTTGGGGAGAGAGACTTAACTAAGGTTTGGGTTCGGTCCAGGGACGTCGCCAGGTCCGAAGAGACTCCGGTCTCGTGATCTCCCTCGAGGGCTGAAGTGAGGGCCCTGCAGCAAGGCGGCTCAAGTGCAGGGTTAGGGGTCGAGGCCGGCTTAGGTTTTGGTGGAGGGTCCCCGTTCGGTGTGGGGTTAGGGTTAGGGTTAGGTCCCAGGAGGCTCCAGGCGCCCAAACCACAGCAGGGCAGTGGTCGCCCCCAAGGGGTGAGTTGAGGGCACACGGGACGGTGCCGGTCAGGATCCGTCTTTGGCTGCCAAGGCCACAGACGTCGATCGGCCCCTGTTCGAGGAGGCCTGCGGAATCCTCTCGGTCAGCTGCAGACGGGCCTGGAAACGACATGGTGAGCTTGCAGCTTCCATGCCGAGTCAGCCTGCACCGCTTCTGGACCTCAGGCGCGTGGTGTTGTCAGACTTTGGCATGGGGTCCCCATGGGGAGGGAGCCTTAGCTAGGGTTAGGGTTTGGTCCAGGGACGTCGCCAGGGCTGAATCGACTCCAGTCTCGTGATCTCCCTCGAGGGCTGAATGAGGGCCCTTGCCAGAAGGCGGCTCCATAGCAGGGTTAGGGTTCGACGCAGGCTTAGGTTGTGGTGGAGGGTCCCGATTCGGGGTAAGGTTAGGGTTAGGGTTAGGTCCCAGGAGGCTCCAGGCGCCCAACCCACAGCATGGCAGTGGTCGCCTCCAAGGGCTGAGTTGAGGGCACAAGGGAGGCTGCCGGTCAGGATCCGTCTTTGGCTGACAAGGCCACACACGTGTTTGGGCCCCTGGTCGAGGAGGCCTCCGCCATCCTCTCGGCACCTGCAGCCGGGCCTGGGAAACGACATGGTGAGCCTCCAGGTTCCATGCCGAGTCAGCCTGCACCGCTTCCGGACCCCAGGCGCGTGGTGTTGTCAGATGTTGGCATAGGGTCCTCTTTGGGAGACAGCCTTAGCTAGGGTTAGGGTTCGGCCCAGGGATGTCGCCAGGGCCGAAGCGACTCCGGTCTCGTGATCTCCCTCGAAGGCTGAAGTGAGGGTCCATGCTGAAATGCGGCTCAAGCGCAGGGTTAGGGGTCGAAGCCGGGTTAGGTTTCGGTGGAGGGTCCCCCTTCGGTGTGGGTTAGGGTTAGGGTTAGGTCCCAGGAGGCTCCAGGCGCCGAACCCACAGCAGGGCAGTGGTCTTCCCGAAGGGCTGAGTTGAGGGCACAAGGGACGGTGCCGGTCAGGATCCGTCTTTGGCTGCCAAGGCCACAGACGTCGATCGGCCCCTGTTCGAGGAGGCCTGCGGAATCCTCTCGGTCAGCTGCAGACGGGCCTGGAAACGACATGGTGAGCTTGCAGCTTCCATGCCGAGTCAGCATGCACCGCTTCTGGACCCAAGGCGCGTGGTGTTGTCAGACTTTGGCATGGGGTCCCCATGGGGAGGGAGCCTTAGCTAGGGTTAGGGTTTGGTCCAGGGACGTCGCCAGGGCTGAATCGACTCCAGTCTCGTGATCTCCCTCGAGGGCTGAAGTGAGGGCCCATGCCAGAAGGCGGCTCCATAGCAGGGTTAGGGTTCGAGGCAGGCTTAGGTTGTGGTGGAGGGTCCCGGTTCGGGGTGCGGTTAGGGTTAGGGTTAGGTCCCAGGAGGCTCCAGGCGCCCAACCCACAGCATGGCAGTGGTCGCCCCCAAGGGCTGAGTTGAGGGCACAAGGGAGGCTGCCGGTCAGGATCCGTCTTTGGCTGCCAAGGCCACACACCTGTTTGGGCCCCTGGAAAAGGAGGCCTCCGCAATCCTCTCGGCAGCTGCAGCCGGGCCTGGGAAACGACATGGTGAGCCTCCAGGTTCCATGCCGAGTCAGCCTGCACCTCTTCCGGACCCCAGGCGCGTGGTGTTGTCAGATGTTGGCATAGGGTCCTCTTTGGGAGACAGCCTTAGCTAGGGTTAGGGTTCGGTCCAGGGACGTCGCCAGGCCGGAAGCGATTCCGGTCTCGTCATCTCCCTCGAGGGCTGAAGTGAGGGCCCATGCAGCAAGGCGCCTCAAGTGCAGGGTTAGGGGTCGAGGCCGGCTCAGGTTTCGGTGGAGGTTCCCCGTTCGGTGTGGGGTTAGGGTTAGGGTTACGTCCCAGGAGGCTCCAGGCACCGAACCCACAGCAGGGCAGTGGTCTTCCCGAAGGGCTGAGTTGAGGGCACAAGGGATGGTGCCGGTCAGGATCCGTCTTTGGCTGCCAAGGCCACAGACGTCGATCGGCCCCTGTTCGAGGAGGCCTCCGGAATCCTCTCGGCAGCTGCAGCCGGGCCTGGGAAACGACATGGTGAGCTTCCAGGTTCCATGCCGAGTCAGCCTGCACCTCTTCCGGACCCCAGGCGCGTGGTGTTGTCAGACGTTGGCATTGGGTCCTCTTGGGGAGAGAGCCTTAGCTAGGGTTAGGGTTCGGTCCAGGGACGTCGCCAGGGCCGAAGCAACTCCGGTCTCGTGATCTCCCTCGAGGGCTGAAGTGAGGGCCCATGCATCAAGGCGGCTCAAGTGCAGGGTTAGTGGTCGAGGCCGGCTTAGGTTTCGGTGGAGGGTCCCCGTTCGGTGTGGTGTTAGGGTTAGGACCCAGGAGGATCCAGGCGCCGAACCCACAGCAGGGCAGTGGTCTTCCCGAAGGGCTGAGTTGAGGGCACAAGGGAGGCTGCCGGACAGGATCCGTCTTTGGCTTCCAAGGCCACAGACGTCGATCGGCCCCTGTTCGAGGAGTCCTCCGGAATCCTCTCGGTCAGCTGCAGACGGGCCTGGAAACGACATGGTGAGCTTGCACCTTCCATGCCGAGTCAGCCTGCACCGCTTCTGGACGCCAGGCGCGTGGTGTTGTCAGAATTTGGCATGAGGTCCCCATGGGGAGGGAGCCTTAGCTAGGGTTAGGGTTTGGTCCAGGGACGTCGCCAGGGTTGAATCGACTCCAGTCTCGTGATCTCCCTCGAGGGCTGAAGTGAGGGCCCATGCCAGAAAGCGGCTCCATAGCAGGGTTAGGGTTCGAGGCAGGCTTAGGTTGTGGTGGAGGGTCCCGGTTCGGGGTGCGGTTAGGGTTAGGGTTAGGTCCCAGGAGGCTCCAGGCGACCAACACACAGCATGGTAGTGGTCGCCCCCAAGGGCTGAGTTGAGGGCACAAGGGACGGTGCCGGTAAGGATCCGTCTTTGGCTGCCAAGGCCACACACGTGTTTGGGCCCCTGGTCGAGGAGGCCTCCGGAATCCTCTGGGCAGCTGCAGCCGGGCCTGGGAAACGACATGCTGAGCTTGCAGCTTCCATGCCGAGTCAGCCTGCACCTCTTCCGAACCCCAGGCACTTGGTGTTGTCAGACGTTGGCATTGGGTCTTGTTGGGGAGAGAGCCTTAGCTAGGGTTAGGGTTCGGTCCAGGGACGTCGCCAGGTCCGAAGCGACTCCGGTCTCGTGATCTCCCTCGAGGGCTGAAGTGAGGGCCCATGCAGCATGGCGGCTCATGTGCAGGGTTAGGGGTCGAGGCCGGCGTAGGTTTCGGTGGAGGGTCCCCGTTCGGTGTGGGTTAGGGTTAGGGTTAGGTCCCAGGAGGCTCCAGGCGCCGAACCCACAGCAGGGCAGTGGTCTTCCCGAAGGGCTGAGTTGAGGGCACAAGGGACGGTGCCGGTCAGGATCCGTCTTTGGCTGCCAAAGCCACAGACGTCGATCGGCTCCTGTTCGAGGAGGCCTCCGGAATCCTCTCGGTCAGCTGCAGACGCGCCTGGAAACGACATGGTGAGCGTGCAGTTTCCATGCCGAGTCAGCCTGCACAGCATCTGGACCCCAGGCGTGTGGTGTTGTCAGAATTTGGCATGGGGTCCCCATGGGGAGGGAGCCGTAGCTAGGGTTAGGGTTTGGTCCAGGGACGTCGCCAGGGCTGAATCGACTCCAGTCTCGTGATCTCCCTCGAGGGCTGAAGTGAGGCCCCATGCAGCAAGGCGGCTCAAGTGCAGGGTTAGGGTTCGAGGCAGGCTTAGGTTGTGCTGGAGGGTCCCGGTTCGAGGTACGGTTAGGGTTAGGGTTAGGTCCCAGGAGGCTCCAGGCGCCCAACCCACAGCATGGCAGTGGTCGCCCCCAAGGGCTGAGTTGAGGGCACAAGGGAGGCTGCCGGTCAGGATCCGTCTTTGCCTGCCAAGGCCACACACGTGTTTGGGCCCCTGGTCGAGGAGGCCTCCGCCATCCTCTCGGCAGCTGCAGCCGGGCCTGGGAAACGACATGGTGAGCTTCCAGCTTCCATGCCGAGTCAGCCTGCACCTCTTCCGGACCCCAGGCGCGTGGGGTTGTCAGACGTTGGCATTGGGTCCTCTTGGGGAGAGAGCCTTAGCTAGGGTTAGGGTTCGGTCCAGGGACGTCGCCAGGGCCGAAGCGACTCCGGTCTCGTGATCTCCCTCGAGGGCTGAAGTGAGGGCCCATGCAGCAAGGCGGCTCAAGTGCAGGGTTAGGGGTCGAGGCCGGCTTAGGTTTCGGTGGAGGGTCCCCGTTCGGTGTGGGGTTAGGTTTAGGACCCAGGAGGCTCCAGGCGCCGAACCCACAGCAGGGCAGTGTTCTTCCCGAAGGGCTGAGTTGAGGGCACAAGGGACGGTGCTGGTCAGGATCCGTCTTTGGCTGACAAGGCCACACACCTGTTTGGGCCCCTGGACGAGGAGGCCTCCGCAATCCTCTCGGCAGCTGCAGCCGGGCCTGGGAAAGGACATGGTGAGCTTCCAGGTTCCATGCCGAGTCAGCCTGCTCCTCTTCCGGACCCCAGGCGCGTGGTGTTGTCAGACGTTGGCATAGGGTCCTCTTGGGGAGAGAGACTTAACTAGGGTTTGGGTTCGGTCCAGGGACGTCGCCAGGTCCGAAGAGACTCCGGTCTCGTGATCTCCCTCGAGGGCTGAAGTGAGGGCCCTTGCAGCAAGGCGGCTCAAGTGCAGGGTTAGGGGTCGAGGCCGGCTTAGGTTTTGGTGGAGGGTCCCCGTTCGGTGTGGGGTTAGGGTTAGGGTTAGGTCCCAGGAGGCTCCAGGCGCCCAAACCACAGCAGGGCAGTGGTCGCCCCCAAGGGGTGAGTTGAGGGCACACGGGACGGTGCCGGTCAGGATCCGTCTTTGGCTGCCAAGGCCACAGACGTCGATTGGCCCCTGTTCGAGGAGGCCTGCGGAATCCTCTCGGTCAGCTGCAGACGGGCCTGGAAACGACATGGTGAGCTTGCAGCTTCCATGCCGAGTCAGCATGCACCGCTTCTGGACCCAAGGCGTGTGGTGGTGTCAGACTTTGGCATGGGGTCCCCATGGGTAGGGAGCCTTAGCTAGGGTTAGGGTTTGGTCCAGGGACGTCGCCAGGGCTGAATCGACTCCAGTCTCGTGATCTCCCTCGAGGGCTGAATGAGGGCCCTTGCCAGAAGGCGGCTCCATAGCAGGGTTAGGGTTCGAGGCAGGCTTAGGTTGTGGTGGAGGGTCCCGATTCGGGGTAAGGTTAGGGTTAGGGTTAGGTCCCAGGAGGCTCCAGGCGCCCAACCCACAGCATGGCAGTGGTCGCCCCCAAGGGCTGAGTTGAGGGCCCAAGGGAGGCTGTCGGTCAGGATCCGTCTTTGGCTGACAAGGCCACACACGTGTTTGGGCCCCTGGTCGAGGAGGCCTCCGCCATCCTCTCGGCAGCTGCAGCCGGGCGTTGGAAACGACATGGTGAGCCTCCAGGTTCCATGCCGAGTCAGCCTGCACCTCTTCCGGACCCCAGGCGCGTGGTGTTGTCAGACGTTGGCATAGGGTCCACTTGGGGAGAGAGCCTTAGGTAGGGTTAGGGTTCGGTCCAGGGACGTCGCCAGGGCCGAAGCGATTCCGGTCTCGTGATCTCCCTCGAGAGCTGAAGTGAGGGCCCATGCAGCAAGGCGGCTCAAGTGCAGGGTTAGGGGTCGAGGCCGGCTCAGGTTTCGGTGGAGGGTCCCCGTTCGGTGTGGGGTTAGGGTTAGGGTTAGGACCCAGGAGGCTCCAGGCGCCGAACCCACAGCAGGGCAGTGGTCTTCCCGAAGGGCTGAGTTGAGGGCACAAGGGACGGTGCCGGTCAGGATCCGTCATTGGCTGCCAAGGCCACAGACGTCGATCGGCCCCTGTTCGAGGAGGCCTCCGGAATCCTCTCGGTCAGCTGCAGACGTGCCTGGAAACGACATGATGAGCTTGCAGCTTCCATGCCGAGTCAGCCTGCACCGCTTCTGGACCTCAGGCGCGTGGTGTTGTCAGACTTTGGCATGGGGTCCCCATGGGGAGGGAGCCTAAGCTAGGGTTAGGGTTTGGTCCAGGGACGTAGCCAGGGCTGAATCGACTCCAGTCTCGTGATCTCCCTCGAGGGCTGAAGTGAGGGCCCATCCCAAAAGGCGGCTCCATAGCAGGGTGAGGGTTCGAGGCAGGCTTAGGTTGTGGTGGAGGGTCCCGGTTCGGGGTTCGGTTAGGGTTAGGGTTAGGTCCCAGGAGGCTCCAGGCTCCCAACCCACAGCAGGGCAGTGGTCGCCCCCAAGGGCTGAGTTGAGGGCACAAGGGAGGCTGCCGGTCAGGATCCGTCTTTGGCTGCCAAGGCCACACACCTGTTTCGGCCCCTGGACGAGGACGCCTCCGCAATCCTCTCGGCAGCTGCAGCCGGGCCTGGGAAACGACATGGTGAGCTTCCAGGTTCCATGCCGAGTCAGCCTGCACCTCTTCCGGACCCCAGGCGCGTGGTGTTGTCAGAAGTTGGCATAGGGTCCTTTGGGGAGAGAGACTTAACTAAGGTTTGGGTTCGGTCCAGGGACGTCGCCAGGTCCGAAGAGACTCCGGTCTCGTGATCTCCCTCGAGGGCTGAAGTGAGGGCCCTGCAGCAAGGCGGCTCAAGTGCAGGGTTAGGGGTCGAGGCCGGCTTAGGTTTTGGTGGAGGGTCCCCGTTCGGTGTGGGGTTAGGGTTAGGGTTAGGTCCCAGGAGGCTCCAGGCGCCCAAACCACAGCAGGGCAGTGGTCGCCCCCAAGGGGTGAGTTGAGGGCACACGGGACGGTGCCGGTCAGGATCCGTCTTTGGCTGCCAAGGCCACAGACGTCGATCGGCCCCTGTTCGAGGAGGCCTGCGGAATCCTCTCGGTCAGCTGCAGACGGGCCTGGAAACGACATGGTGAGCTTGCAGCTTCCATGCCGAGTCAGCCTGCACCGCTTCTGGACCTCAGGCGCGTGGTGTTGTCAGAGTTTGGCATGGGGTCCCCATGGGGAGGGAGCCTTAGCTAGGGTTAGGGTTTGGTCCAGGGACGTCGCCAGGGCTGAATCGACTCCAGTCTCGTGATCTCCCTCGAGGGCTGAATGAGGGCCCTTGCCAGAAGGCGGCTCCATAGCAGGGTTAGGGTTCGACGCAGGCTTAGGTTGTGGTGGAGGGTCCCGATTCGGGGTAAGGTTAGGGTTAGGGTTAGGTCCCAGGAGGCTCCAGGCGCCCAACCCACAGCATGGCAGTGGTCGCCCCCAAGGGCTGAGTTGAGGGCACAAGGGAGGCTGCCGGTCAGGATCCGTCTTTGGCTGACAAGGCCACACACGTGTTTGGGCCCCTGGTCGAGGAGGCCTCCGCCATCCTCTCGGCACCTGCAGCCGGGCCTGGGAAACGACATGGTGAGCCTCCAGGTTCCATGCCGAGTCAGCCTGCACCTCTTCCGGACCCCAGGCGCGTGGTGTTGTCAGAAGTTGGCATAGGGTCCTCTTTGGGAGACAGCCTTAGCTAGGGTTAGGGTTCGGCCCAGGGATGTCGCCAGGGCCGAAGCGACTCCGGTCTCGTGATCTCCCTCGAAGGCTGAAGTGAGGGTCCATGCTGAAATGCGGCTCAAGCGCAGGGTTAGGGGTCGAAGCCGGGTTAGGTTTCGGTGGAGGGTCCCCCTTCGGTGTGGGTTAGGGTTAGGGTTAGGTCCCAGGAGGCTCCAGGCGCCGAACCCACAGCAGGGCAGTGGTCTTCCCGAAGGGCTGAGTTGAGGGCACAAGGGACGGTGCCGGTCAGGATCCGTCTTTGGCTGCCAAGGCCACAGACGTCGATCGGCCCCTGTTCGAGGAGGCCTGCGGAATCCTCTCGGTCAGCTGCAGACGGGCCTGGAAACGACATGGTGAGCTTGCAGCTTCCATGCCGAGTCAGCATGCACCGCTTCTGGACCCAAGGCGCGTGGTGTTGTCAGACTTTGGCATGGGGTCCCCATGGGGAGGGAGCCTTAGCTAGGGTTAGGGTTTGGTCCAGGGACGTCGCCAGGGCTGAATCGACTCCAGTCTCGTGATCTCCCTCGAGGGCTGAAGTGAGGGCCCATGCCAGAAGGCGGCTCCATAGCAGGGTTAGGGTTCGAGGCAGGCTTAGGTTGTGGTGGAGGGTCCCGGTTCGGGGTGCGGTTAGGGTTAGGTCCCAGGAGGCTCCAGGCGCCCAACCCACAGCATGGCAGTGGTCGCCCCCAAGGGCTGAGTTGAGGGCACAAGGGAGGCTGCCGGTCAGGATCCGTCTTTGGCTGCCAAGGCCACACACCTGTTTGGGCCCCTGGAAAAGGAGGCCTCCGCAATCCTCTCGGCAGCTGCAGCCGGGCCTGGGAAACGACATGGTGAGCCTCCAGGTTCCATGCCGAGTCAGCCTGCACCTCTTCCGGACCCCAGGCGCGTGGTGTTGTCAGATGTTGGCATAGGGTCCTCTTTGGGAGACAGCCTTAGGTAGGGTTAGGGTTCGGTCCAGGGACGTCGCCAGGCCGGAAGCGATTCCGGTCTCGTCATCTCCCTCGAGGGCTGAAGTGAGGGCCCATGCAGCAAGGCGCCTCAAGTGCAGGGTTAGGGGTCGAGGCCGGCTCAGGTTTCGGTGGAGGTTCCCCGTTCGGTGTGGGGTTAGGGTTAGGGTTACGTCCCAGGAGGCTCCAGGCACCGAACCCACAGCAGGGCAGTGGTCTTCCCGAAGGGCTGAGTTGAGGGCACAAGGGATGGTGCCGGTCAGGATCCGTCTTTGGCTGCCAAGGCCACAGACGTCGATCGGCCCCTGTTCGAGGAGGCCTCCGGAATCCTCTCGGTCAGCTGCAGACGTGCCTGGAAACGACATGGTGAGCGTGCAGTTTCCATGCCGAGTCAGCCTGCACAGCATCTGGACCCCAGGCGTGAGGTGTTGTCAGAATTTGGCATGGGGTCCCCATGGGGAGGGAGCCGTAGCTAGGGTTAGGGTTTGGTCCAGGGACGTCGCCAGGGCTGAATCGACTCCAGTCTCGTGATCTCCCTCGAGGGCTGAAGTGAGGGCCCATGCAGCAAGGCGGCTCAAGTGCAGGGTTAGGGTTCGAAGCAGGCTTAGGTTGTGTTGGAGGGTCCCGGTTCGGGGTACGGTTAGGGTTAGGGTTAGGTCCCAGGAGGCTCCAGGCGCCCAACACACAGCATGGCAGTGGTCGCCCCCAATGGCTGAGTTGAGGGCACAAGGGTGGCTGCCGGTCAGGATCCGTCTTTGGCTGCCAAGGCCACACACGTGTTTGGGCCCCTGGTCGAGGAGGCCTCCGCCATCCTCTCGGCAGCTGCAGCCGGGCCTGGGAAACGACATGGTGAGCTTCCAGGTTCCATGCCGAGTCAGCCTGCACCTCTTCCGGACCCCAGGCGCGTGGTGTTGTCAGACGTTGGCATTGGGTCCTCTTGGGGAGAGAGCCTTAGCTAGGGTTAGGGTTCGGTCCAGGGACGTCGCCAGGGCCGAAGCAACTCCGGTCTCGTGATCTCCCTCGAGGGCTGAAGTGAGGGCCCATGCAGCAAGGCGGCTCAAGTGCAGGGTTAGTGGTCGAGGCCGGCTTAGGTTTCGGTGGAGGGTCCCCGTTCGGTGTGGGGTTAGGGTTAGGACCCAGGAGGATCCAGGCGCCGAACCCACAGCAGGGCAGTGGTCTTCCCGAAGGGCTGAGTTGAGGGCACAAGGGAGGCTGCCGGACAGGATCCGTCTTTGGCTTCCAAGGCCACAGACGTCGATCGGCCCCTGTTCGAGGAGTCCTCCGGAATCCTCTCGGTCAGCTGCAGACGGGCCTGGAAACGACATGGTGAGCTTGCACCTTCCATGCCGAGTCAGCCTGCACCGCTTCTGGACGCCAGGCGCGTGGTGTTGTCAGAATTTGGCATGAGGTCCCCATGGGGAGGGAGCCTTAGCTAGGGTTAGGGTTTGGTCCAGGGACGTCGCCAGGGCTGAATCGACTCCAGTCTCGTGATCTCCCTCGAGGGCTGAAGTGAGGGCCCATGCCAGAAAGCGGCTCCATAGCAGGGTTAGGGTTCGAGGCAGGCTTAGGTTGTGGTGGAGGGTCCCGGTTCGGGGTGCGGTTAGGGTTAGGGTTAGGTCCCAGGAGGCTCCAGGCGACCAACACACAGCATGGCAGTGGTCGCCCCCAAGGGCTGAGTTGAGGGCACAAGGGACGGTGCCGGTAAGGATCCGTCTTTGGCTGCCAAGGCCACACACGTGTTTGGGCCCCTGGTCGAGGAGGCCTCCTCAATCCTCCGGGCAGCTGCAGCCGGGCCTGGGAAACGACATGCTGAGCTTGCAGCTTCCATGCCGAGTCAGCCTGCACCTCTTCCGAACCCCAGGCACGTGGTGTTGTCAGACGTTGGCATTGGGTCTTGTTGGGGAGAGAGCCTTAGCTAGGGTTAGGGTTCGGTCCAGGGACGTCGCCAGGTCCGAAGCGACTCCGGTCTCGTGATCTCCCTCGAGGGCTGAAGTGAGGGCCCATGCAGCATGGCGGCTCATGTGCAGGGTTAGGGGTCGAGGCCGGCGTAGGTTTCGGTGGAGGGTCCCCGTTCGGTGTGGGTTAGGGTTAGGGTTAGGTCCCAGGAGGCTCCAGGCGCCGAACCCACAGCAGGGCAGTTGTCTTCCCGAAGGGCTGAGTTGAGGGCACAAGGGACGGTGCCGGTCAGGATCCGTCTTTGGCTGCCAAAGCCACAGACGTCGATCGGCTCCTGTTCGAGGAGGCCTCCGGAATCCTCTCGGTCAGCTGCAGACGCGCCTGGAAACGACATGGTGAGCGTGCAGTTTCCATGCCGAGTCAGCCTGCACAGCATCTGGACCCCAGGCGTGTGGTGTTGTCAGAATTTGGCATGGGGTCCCCATGGGGAGGGAGCCGTAGCTAGGGTTAGGGTTTGGTCCAGGGACGTCGCCAGGGCTGAATCGACTCCAGTCTCGTGATCTCCCTCGAGGACTGAAGTGAGGCCCCATGCAGCAAGGCGGCTCAAGTGCAGGGTTAGGGTTCGAGGCAGGCTTAGGTTGTGCTGGAGGGTCCCGGTTCGAGGTACGGTTAGGGTTAGGGTTAGGTCCCAGGAGGCTCCAGGCGCCCAACACACAGCATGGCAGTGGTCGCCCCCAATGGCTGAGTTGAGGGCACAAGGGTGGCTGCCGGTCAGGATCCGTCTTTGGCTGCCAAGGCCACACACGTGTTTGGGCCCCTGGTCGAGGAGGCCTCCGCAATCCTCTCGGCAGCTGCAGCCGGGCCTGGGAAACGACATGGTGAGCTTCCAGCTTCCATGCCGAGTCAGCCTGCACCTCTTCCGGACCCCAGGCGCGTGGGGTTGTCAGACGTTGGCATTGGGTCCTCTTGGGGAGAGAGCCTTAGCTAGGGTTAGGGTTCGGTCCAGGGACGTCGCCAGGGCCGAAGCGACTCCGGTCTCGTGATCTCCCTCGAGGGCTGAAGTGAGGGCCCATGCAGCAAGGCGGCTCAAGTGCAGGGTTAGGGGTCGAGGCCGGCTTAGGTTTCGGTGGAGGGTCCCCGTTCGGTGTGGGGTTAGGTTTAGGACCCAGGAGGCTCCAGGCGCCGAACCCACAGCAGGGCAGTGTTCTTCCCGAAGGGCTGAGTTGAGGGCACACGGGACGGTGCCGGTCAGGATCCGTCTTTGGCTGCCAAGGCCACAGACGTCGATCGGCCCCTGTTCGAGGAGGCCTCCGGAATCCTCTCGGTCAGCTGCAGACGGGCTGGAAACGACATGTTGAGCTTGCACCTTCCATTCCGAGTCAGTCTGCACCGCTTTTGGACGCCAGGCGCGTGGTGTTGTCAGAATTTGGCATGGGATCCTGAGAAACGTAACAGAAACCCATGGGGGAGGGGAAGGGAAAAAAAAAAAAAAGAGGTTAGAGTGGGAGAGAGCCAAATCATAAGAGACTGTTAAAAACTGAGAACAAACTGAGGGTTGATGGGGGGTGGGAGGGAGGGCAGGGTGGGTGATGGGTATTGAGGAGGGCACCTTTTGGGATGAGCACTGGGTGTTGTATGGAAACAAATTTGACAGTAAATTTCATATATTAAAAAATTAAAAAAAAAAGAATTTGGCATGGGGTCCCCATGGGGAGGGAGCCTTTGTTAGGGTTACGGTTTGGTCCAGGGACGTCGCCAGGGCTGAATCGACTCCAGTCTCGTGATCTCCCTCGAGGGCTGAAGTGAGGGCCCATGCCAGAAGGCGGCTCCATAGCAGGGTTAGGGTTCGAGGCAGGCTTAGGTTGTGGTAGAGGGTCCTGGTTCGGGGTACGGTTAGGGTTAGGTCCCAGGTGGCTCCAGGCGCCCAACCCACAGCATGGCAGTGGTCGCCCCCAAGGGCTGAGTTGAGGGCACAAGGGACGGTGCCAGTCAGGATCCGTCTTTGGCTGCCAAGGTCACAGACGTCAATCGGCCCCTGTTTGAGGAGGCCTCCGGAATCCTCTCGGTCAGCTGCAGACGGGCCTGGAAACGACATGGTGATCTTGCAGCTTCCATGCCGAGTCAGCCTGCACTGCTTCTGGAGCCCAGGCGCGTGGTGTTGTCAGACTTTGGCATGGGGTCCCCATGGGGAGGGAGCCTTAGCTAGGGTTAGGGTTTGGTCCAGGGACGTCGCCAGGGCTGAATCGACTCCAGTCTCGTGATCTCCCTCGAGGGCTGAAGTGAGGGCCCATGCAGCAAGGCGGCTCAAGTGCAGGGTTAGGGGTCGAGGCCGGCTTAGGTTTCGGTGGAGGGTCCCCGTTCGGTGTGGGTTTAGGGTTAGGGTTAGGTCCCAGAAGGCTCCAGGCGCCGAACCCACAGCAGGGCAGTGTTCTTCCCGAAGGGCTGAGTTGAGGGCACAAGGGACGGTGCCGGTCAGGATCCGTCTTTGGCTGCCAAGGCCACAGACGTCGATCGGCCCCTGTTCGAGGAGGCCTCCGCAATCCTCTCGGCAGGTGCAGCCGGGCCTGGGAAACGACATGCTGAGCTTGCAGCTTCCATGCCGAGTCAGCCTGCACCTCTTCCGGACCCCAGGCGCGTGGTGTTGTCAGACGTTGGCATAGGGTCCTGTTGGGGAGAGAGCCTTAGCTAGGGTTAGGGTTCGGTCCAGGGACGTCGCCAGGACCTAAGCGACTCCGGTCTCGTGATCTTCCTCGAGGGCTGAAGTGAGGGCCCATGCAGCAAGGCGGCTCAAGTGCAGGGTTAGGGGTCGAGGCCGGCTTAGGTTTCGGTGGAGGGTCCCCGTTCGGTGTGGGGTTAGGGTTAGGACCCAGGAGGCTCCAGGCGCCCAACCCACAGCAGGGCAGTGGTCTTCCGGAAGGGCTGAGTTGAGGGCACAAGGGACGGTGCCGGTCAGGATCCGTCTTTGGCTGCCAAGGCCACAGACGTCGATCGGCCCCTGTTCGAGGAGGCCTCCGGAATCCTCTCGGTCAGCTGCAGACGGACCTGAAAACGACATGGTGAGCTTGCAGCTTCCATGCCGAGTCAGCCTGCACCGCTTAGGGACCTCAGGCGCGTGGTGTTGTCAGAGTTTGGCATGGGGTCCCCATGGGGAGGGAGCCTTAGCTAGGGTTAGGGTTTGGTCCAGGGACGTCGCCAGGGCTGAATCGACTCCAGTCTCGTGATCTCCCTCGAGGGCTGAAGTGAGGGCCCATCCCAAAAGGCGGCTCCATAGCAGGGTTAGGGTTCGAGGCCGGCTTAGGTTGTGGTGGAGGGTCCCGGTTCGGGGTTCGGTTAGGGTTAGGGTTAGGTCCCAGGAGGCTCCAGGCGCCCAACCCACAGCAGGGCAGTGGTCGCCCCCAAGGGCTGAGTTGAGGGCACAAGGGAGGCTCCCGGTCAGGATCCCTCTTTGGCTGACAAGGCCACACACCTGTTTGGGCCCCTGGACGAGGAGGCCTCCGCAATCCTCTCGGCAGCTGCAGCCGGGCCTGGGAAAGGACATGGTGAGCTTCCAGGTTCCATGCCGAGTCAGCCTGCACCTCTTCCGGACCCCAGGCGCGTGGTGTTGTCAGACGTTGGCATAGGGTCCTCTTGGGGAGAGAGACTTAACTAGGGTTAGGGTTCGGTCCAGGGACGTCGCCAGGTCCGAAGAGACTCCGGTCTCGTGATCTCCCTCGAGGGCTGACATGAGGGCCCTTGCAGCAAGGCGGCTCAAGTGCAGGGTTAGGGGTCGAGGCCGGCTTAGGTTTTGGTGGAGGGTCCCCGTTCGGTGTGGGGTTAGGGTTAGGGTTAGGTCCCAGGAGGCTCCAGGCGCCCAAACCACAGCAGGGCAGTGGTCGCCCCCAAGGGCTGAGTTGAGGGCACACGGGACGGTGCCGGTCAGGATCCGTCTTTGGCTGACAAGGCTACAGACGTCGATCTGCCCCTGTTCGAGGAGTCCTCCGGAATCCTCTCGGTCAGCTGCAGACGGGCCTGGAAACGACATGGTGAGCTTGCAGCTTCCATGCCGAGTCAGCATGCACCGCTTCTGGACCCAAGGCGTGTGGTGGTGTCAGACTTTGGCATGGGGTCCCCATGGGTAGGGAGCCTTAGCTAGGGTTAGGGTTTGGTCCAGGGACGTCGCCAGGGCTGAATCGACTCCAGTCTCGTGATCTCCCTCGAGGGCTGAATGAGGGCCCTTGCCAGAAGGCGGCTCCATAGCAGGGTTAGGGTTCGAGGCAGGCTTAGGTTGTGGTGGAGGGTCCCGATTCGGGGTAAGGTTAGGGTTAGGGTTAGGTCCCAGGAGGCTCCAGGCGCCCAACCCACAGCATGGCAGTGGTCGCCCCCAAGGGCTGAGTTGAGGGCCCAAGGGAGGCTGTCGGTCAGGA